>NC_134568.1:181350761-181620761 GCF_050947875.1 Dermacentor variabilis
CCGCGGCTCGAGGCAGCCGCGAAGAGCTACGACCTAGACGATCAGCTCTGGGCCGTCCAGCAGGTCCTCGAGGCGCTCGAAAGGCACGGACCCAGCGAGCCGGCAACGGCGAGCGGAGACCCGCGCCGAGTAACGGCACCTTCGAGGATGACGTAGGCTCTCGTCGGGGCGCGGGAGCGCCCAACTACAGGCATAAATAATGTTTCTCCAATCCAATCCAATCCAATTGGTTTGTTCAGACAACCCTGCGGGTGACCGCCCGATGCCTGCGTCGACGGTTACGCAAGTTTTACGTCAGGAGATTGGAATAAAAACATATTGGAATAGTTTTGCGTTGTACGGCCCCAGATTTACGGTAATGTTTATTATTTGTTTATATGTTTTGTACTTCTGTGCGCATTTGCCTTTGATGACCATTTTTCCCCACGACAAGCGTCAAGCATCGTCTTGGTCGTTGTAACATCGCTGCGTATATGTCTCACACGGTAGCCTAATAACTTAATTATGGGGTTTTAGATGCCAAAACCACGTTCTGATTGTGAAGCACGCCGTAGTGAGGGACTCCGGGATATTTTGGACCGCCTGGGGTTCTTTAACGTGCACCTAAATCTAAGTACATGTTTGTTCTCGCGTTTCGCCCCCATTGAAATGCGGATGCCATGGCCGGGATTTTTTCCCGCGTCCTCGTGCTAAGCAGCTCAACACCATAGCCACTAAGCAACCACGGTGGCTACACGGTAGCCACCCCGGAAATGCGGCCACCACGGTCGGCAATTGCTTTGACCATCTCTGGCTTTCTAGCAGAGACACTCAGACCCCACCGAAACAATATTAGCATCCAATCGCACCCACTCTCCTTCGAGGAGACACTCTAGGTAGAAGACACGCACCGCGACAATGTGTGCAAAATACATACATACATACATACATACATACATACATACATACATACATACATACATACATACATACATACATACATACATACATACATACATACATACATACATACATACATACATAAAAAATTATGGGGTTTTACGAGCCAAAACCACTTTCTGATTATGAGGCACGGCGTAGTGGAGGACTCCGAAAATTTCGACCACCTAGGGTTCTTTAACGTGCACCTAAATCTAAGCACAAGGGTGTTTTCGCATTTCGCCCCCATCGAAATGCGGCCGCCGTGGGCGGGATTCGATCCCACATACATACATACATACATACATACATACATACATACATACATACATACATACTACATACATACATACATACATACATACATACATACATACATACATACATACATACATACATACATACATACATACATACATACATACATACATACATACATACATACATACATACATACATACATACATACATACATACATACATACATACATACATACATACATACATACATACATACATACATACATACATACATACATACATACATACATACATACATACATACATACATACATACATACATACATACATACATACATACATACATACATACATACATACATACATACATACATACATACATACATACATACATACATACATACATACGACCCGCCGTGGTTGCTCAGTGGCTATGGTGTTGGGCTGCTGAGCACGAGGTCGCGGGATCGAATCCCGGCCACGGCGGCCGCATTTCGATGGGGGCGAAATGCGAAAACACCCGTGTGCTTAGATTTAGGTGCACGTTAAAGAACCCCAGGTGGTCAAAATTTGCGGAGTCCTCCACTACGGCGTGCCTCATAATCAGAAAGCGGTTTTGGCACGTAAAACCCCAAATATTATTATTATTACATACATACATACATACATACGTAAACCTAATCAACATTGTGGCGCTTACGTCGTGTCGATGCACGGAAGAAGGGCGGGAGGAAATGATGTGGACAGAACAGACGCTCTATAGAGTTGAGCTTAAGACGTTTAGTTTTCTTGACAGATTACAAGATTAGGGTGTCACGTATAACTTACGCGAGCTGAGTAGCGTTAACAACTTCAGTATACAGTTGCAATTCATTCTTTGACCCAACTTTTGCTCTTTCGTCACAACAACAGGGAATGAAGGCTATTAAAGCTGCGTTTCTGGTGTGTCTCGCACTCAAACTAACCAAACTCTCCCTCGCACTCGCTAAAAAACAACAAAAACATGTTCTATTGAATTCTTATTTTCCAATATTTGGAGGAACAGTTCAATTCTATTTTCATGTGGCACCTTTTTACTTTCTTCAATGTTACTGCTTGCAAAAGACTTACGATGCTTTAGTGGCACTATTCTCGCATTTCTCTACTTCATTTGGGGTAGCATTTGCAAAGGTTTTGGTTCTTAAATGGTTCATTCCACGCCATGTGTAGCAGCCGTGTGACTCGACCATCTCAGATTTTCTTTTAAAGCAATCATGGCAATTCACTGCCTTGCTCACAGTCATTTCGCAGTATATTTTTTCTGGGCACCTGAAGTGTCTTTAACGTTTGGTCAATTACGGGAAACAGTTCTGCAAGAAAATTATTAAAATTTGGTTTGGTGTGTAACGCTGCACAAGTTAACCTGTTGCAGCTACAAAGGTTTGTTATTAATATATACTGCTGTTTAATGGTAACTTCAGTGGCATAAGGTCTTTTAAGACCCTCAAAAATTTTCACAAACATTTGGCAAAGCGACCAACAATTATTTAAAAAATTACTAAGATTTGTTCATTATAATTTGATGTGAATGCCCAAGAGCAATACTTTACAGCAAACTTTTCTTACCCCAATACATAGTGTCGATTTTCTGTAAGAAGGTGACAAAGAAAGAAACAACCGAGGACACGTAAGCACTTCTTATGAGTTGCGAATGCAAAAGTATTAATATCTATTTGAACGTCGCTGAGTGGGCCTTCGAGTTATGAACTCCTAGAGGGCAAGCGAGTGCGTTGAGACACTTGGCCAACGCTGACTAGATATCACAAGGCCGGTGCGCTTCGATCCGTGGCGTCATGCTAACTTGCCCGGCTGCCACAGCTTCTCTGACAGTCGGGCAAGGTAGAATGACAGTGTTTTTGTGACGCCGGGCTTGGCAATAGAAACCTTGGTCCAAGTAGCGCGAGGTCATAAAGTAGCGTGCACAGGCCCGCTATCTGGGAGGCGCTTGTTTAGCCCAGTGGGTAAGACACACGGCCTCTGAGCGTAGGGTCGTAGGTTCAAAACTCACTACCGCCAACGTTTCGGTGCGAAAGCATCAAATGTCCCGTTGAGCGAAAAAGCCGGCGTCTGTAGCTGCGGAACGGCACCTAAACTCCCGTTTGGTGCAACGCCACGTCACGTGCTCGCCTCGACGAAGCAGAGCGGACCTGGTGCCGGGCTGGCGCGCCAGAGTGAGGGGAGCGGGCATCGCCGCGAAGCCACGTCACCGTCGCTCTCTGAAGCCTCCTGTTCGCGCGTTCCTTGACCGCGCGAGCTCTCGCCTATGTTCCAACTTCACCTCGGCAATCGCTATCAAGAAATTAATGTATTAAAAAACAGAATAAATGCGAAAGGAAAAAACATTTGGCGGTAGGAAGTTACGAAGCTACGATCCCGCGCTCAGAAGCCGAGTGTCTCACCCAGTGTGCTAAACCAGCGTCTCCCAGCTAGTAGAGCTGTGCACTCTGTGTTATGACCATCATGCTATCTGCACCGAAATTTCCAGCTTTGCCCTGGGGCACGCCTGAGACAGCCGGTGTACGAGATGCATGGTTATTAGCCCCGACAAACTGTTGACGAATATTCAGGAAGTTACGCACCCAATTTAGTGCAAGGGGGTTAAGGTTTACATGTGAGAGCTTCAGTAGAAAGTGTTGGTAAGCAACTTTGTCCAAAACTTTTTCAAAATCTAAGAAGAGTGCGTCGACAGGTACATTAACGGCTAAGCTCGTGTTGATATCGTGAATGAATAGGACTAGTTGGGTAGAGCACGAACGATCTTTTGGGAGCCCTAGTGGCAGGGGTGAAAAAAATTTACAGATAATAGAAATTTCATAATTTGTGATTAAATTATGTGGCCCATTTTTTTTTAAAAGGACATTTGTAATGAATATAGCACGGTAGCCTTTTCGCGATAATTTGGGGCCGTTCTTGTGAGTTTTAATGCTTTCGCATTCACACCTCATAGGAAGTGCTTAAGTGTCCTGGGACCTTCTTTTACATTCTGTAATATTGTGTTTTCAATATACGACACAGAATGTCTTCAGAGACTGTGCTTTCGGCGCAATATGATGCGACTCTAGGGACCTCAAATATATGAAATAGGTCGTCGATAAATTTATTTTCTTTCCTCCTTTTTTCTTTCTTTGCGGCTTGTGAATAGATGATGCTCTATTTGAGATTATTATCGATACCACATGGTTTCCCTCTGCTTGACGCGGTTAAATCTGTGGAAAGTGCGTAAATCACTTCTGTTCTGAGTGGTTCACAAACCGATGACCTAATGTGATACGTTTTACTGAATAATTAGCTTAAAATTGAAAAAATGATTTTTTTTATTTAGAACAGATGTCTGATCTTGTTCTTGTTCAACCAGTCACAGTTTTACGTACACAAATGCTTAAAGGCTAAAATAAAGGCATATAAAACCTTGCATTCGGCGTACAAAATATACTGGAGTACTTGTGGCACCCTGTAACACAGCTCAGAAATAATGTAAGATACCCTGCTTTTATCATTTAGGACAATGTGTTGCTTCTGCGCATTATCGTGTTATGCATTTCTCTCTTCCGTCACTGGAGACAACTGTGATTAAACGCCAATGGTCGGCTGATCGCTGCACTTTCTTGCCGGGCTACAATTGGTGTACTATGAACACTGTATCAGTTCCGCATTCGTTGGAACACACTCAAGCCGCGCTATTCAAGAATACAAACACGGAGCAAATTCAGATGTATCAAACTGTATTTCTGTTTTTCTGAAGTACTAAGCCTGTGTCAGCCGTACGCGAGCTCTTCCTCGAACATCTAATCACTAGCTACACAATGCGGCCGCACCTTCCCCGCAGCGGAAAACATGAAACAACTGGGAAGCACGTTTGGCTCAAGTTACAGCGTTTAATTGTACGTCTTGGGTGAGGTTCTGGATTGAAACTTGTGACTTTGATTCAATCCAAACACTAATATTAATAAAAGAGTTGTTTCCTGCTCTTGCAAGTCTTCTCTCGAAGCGAAGCGGGCGCATCATAACGAAGGCGCTTTGAGAAAGCGGAGACAAACTAGGTCAACTTGGCAATTATGGGACGAATTCACAATGCTTTATGTTCATAAGCCATGGTGGTCGCATTCGCTAATGATATGTCCGACGTGACAATTGGTCAAAATATGCTCTTACGAACAGTTTAAGCATAAGACGGTTTTTTGTGAATACGGGTCCATGATCGTGACCCATCATTCGCAAATATCAATAAAAAAAAACAGTGGAGGCGATTACAAGGGGAAGGAAGCGTCCCACTTAATGAAGCTGCCAACCTGCAAGTATTCCTTGAAAAGTGCTTTAGGAGCTCTTTCTCCTTGAAAACCTTTAGTTACCCATTTTCAATGTTGACCAAGAAATACAAGGAAGGAAGGAAGGAAAAAGTGGAGTAGGAAAGACAGGGAGGTTAACCAGTTTAGCTTAACCGGTTTGCTACCCTACACATGGGGAGTGGGATGGGGGCGATGAAAGATGGGAAACGAGAGAGAGAGAGAGAGAGAGAGCACATAGCACAGCACACACACACCGTCCGTTAGAGTCCATCAATCTGGCATGGTACGTGACATCACTGACACAGCCGCTTGTCCAATCCCGTCTCTTTCAAAAACCGAAGTAGTCCCTTCGTCGCCTTCACCTGCGATGTCTTCTGTCGGCGGCATGTGAAAATCGTATCGAGGGACAATGGTCGAGTGTCAAAGTGCGCTAGAACGGATGCCAGGGACTGTCGCTGAACATTATATTCAGGACAGTCGCACAGAATGTGTTCCAGCGTCTCCTCGCAGACAGGCATTGCAGAGAGCGTTGTCGGCCATTCCAATGCGAAATGAGTACGATTTCGTGAAAGCCACCCCTAGCCATAAGCGATAAAGCAGAGTCGACTCTCTTCGGCGGAGTCCAGTTGGCATATAGAGGTGCATGAAAGAGGGCAGGTAGTATTGACGGTTGCTCTGGTTGGTCTGACTGTTTGGTATGCACCATAGAGAGAGCGTGATCTCCTGTGTAAGCACTCGAAGTCTGCTAGCTGCGTCGGATCGTGAAAGCGGTATGGCCTCTTCTTGTGCGTCTTCAAGAGCTGCCCGAGCGGCATTATCGGCGTCTTCGTTTCCAGTGACGCCGCAGTGACTTGGCAGCCACTGAAACGTCACGTGGTGTCCTTTCTCCTGTGATGTATCGAGTATGCATCTAATATCGAATACGAGCTGTTCGAATGGCCCGCGAAGCAGAGCTGATAGTACAGATTGTAGGGCTGCCTTTGAGTCGCTGAAGATTGGCTATTGTCGAGGTGGCTCCCGATTGACGAAACAAAGTGCAGCGCGAAGAGCAGCTAGTTCAGCAGATGTCGATGTTGTAGGGTGGTCAGTCCTAAAGCTGATGGTAATAGCTTTTGCTGGGACAACCACAGCACCGCACGAACACTGGATGTTTGTGGAACCATCAGTATAAATGTGTTCACTGTCCGCGTACCTCTCGTGGAGAAGAAGAAGAAGTACATGGGTTAATACCTCATTCAGCTGGCTATAAGAAACACATATAACGTTGTCTGAGATTGTCCTACGTCAATCACAAACAATGCTAGACGTAGGTCATTAATTTTGTAAGCTTCTCAGCGAAATGACACTCCGGCAATGTAGGTAAGTGGGCTAGTGGATTCACATTCACCTTGACAATACCTGTCGTACCTCTGCCTTCCGTCTTTTTATTGAGCTTTGAAGAGTTTTCATAAATAAATAATACTTGCAGGTAGAAGGCCAATGTCGCAATGGGAGCATTTCCGTCCCCGTTGCGACACAAATGGTCTTACTGAAGGACTGGTGAAATTTTTTAAAGCCGCATTAGGGGTCTTTAGGGCGATAGTCTATGCTTCCTTCCGTTGGCGAGCACATGTCGTTTCTACGCAGCAGCAGTAGCATATCGCGCTAAACGCTGTTATGCCGGACCATAAACATTCCGCTTCATTGAGTACCGTTCAGTAGCACATGTGGGAGCATGTGACGTGGGCTCCCCTAAGTACATGTAGACAAGTTTATACAGTAAAGATCAAAGAGTATCAGACTTCATATACAATTCACTTATAGATAGCCAAAGCTACAACTTTTGCATTGACGCCGTTTCTTTGGGCTGTGAACACTGAATTTCTTACTGTGTTCCTTATCCTTATTTGATGGTGCAGGCGCAAGAAATTAGAGGTGTGAATATCATGGTATCAATGCATAATTGCAAGAAAATCATTGTAGCATCCCCGATTGTTATGAGATATTAAGCTTGAATTGGTGCAGGAAAGCAACTGAACTGACGATAACCTTAGTGAATAACCTTAGTCTGACACTGTGCTGTCTTGCCCCTTTTCTAAACCTGATGACATTCTTTCTTCTTTTTTTGTAGCGCCCGGATGACGTATTTGCGTGTGTTTTCTTTCCTCTACCGCGCAGGTGGTAAAGATGCTGTTCGTGGTGGTGGCCGTGTTTGCGACTCTCTGGCTGCCATACCGGGTGCTCTTGGTTTACAACTCGTTCGCCGAGAAACGCTACATGGAGCTGTGGTACCTCATGTTCTGCAAGACCATGATATTCATCAACAGCGCCATCAACCCAATCCTGTACAACGCCATGTCCATCAAGTTTCGGCGCGCCTTCAAGCGCATGCTCAGCTGTGGCGCCGCCCGCGGCTCTCGAGACAGCCGCGGCGGCACCGAACGCACCGTGGCAGGAACCTACTCGAGCGTCGTGGGAGGTGGCTCCGTGCGCCTCAACCGCAGCACTTTCGTCGCGCCAGCTGGCAAGGGCAGCACAAGCAAGAACGCGCTGGTCGACACCAGTCACCAGCTGGTGTAAAAGGCGTGGGCGTGGTCTGACAATAGCCGCTGCGCCAGCTTCTCAGAGACGCACAGCAGCGGCCGTTGGCCTGTGTTTCATTTTGAGCTCTTGCCCGATTGTGTTGGCTGCAGGTTAATTGCAGGCACCACAAAAGCCATTCCAGCATACACCACTGAATAGAGTCAGGACAGCGACCGAGAATGGATTAACTACTCAGTCATTTCCACACGAAATAGTTGGGGCGACGCAAGGAACCGGGAATCAAGGCTCCGTGTTTCTCCAACACAAGTGTAACGTGTGTTTGAGTGCGCGCGAGTGTCTGGCTACCGACCCAGCTCCAGAACCACAGGTAGTTTGAGCTTTAAGGACTGTGTTCACACAGGACCTAACATCCGTACGTTGCTCTTGTTAATGCGCAGGGATCAGGAAGGTCATTTACTTTGCTGCGCATTGTTTCTTGGAAACCGTATGGAGAGCATTCATGAAACAGGGAATGTGATTATAAGCTAAACGGTGCAAAGCGCACCTAACGAGAGCAGAATCATGTAAGTGAACTTTTAGCTATGTATTTATCTTCATTGTTTGCTTCTCCTGCGACATCAAACGCTTCGTGTACCCAACACCCACCGTGGGCGCCAAGTACGACCGACAAGCATTGTGTCGTGAGTGTCACCTGCTGCACCACGTCGCACTGATCCCCCACACCCTCATTCAAACCCCAATTTTAAAGAAAACGCTCAGGCACATGTACAGAAATGAAGTTACTGCGAAGAGGCAGACAGACAGAGAGAGAGAGAGGAATAAGGGGCATGTAGGCTGATAGAATATGGTACGCTTAGCCCCGTATATGTCATGCAGCTGGAGTCTGCAAAATTTTTTTTTATATACCATTCTATACAATCACCAGATAGTTGCACTGGCACATGATCGTAGATGGGCCAGCGACGTGATATCTGTAGCTGTCACCGGGTAGAATGGCCGACAGGCACAGCAATATCTGCTTGAGTTTCCGTGTCTTCGAAACACCCTTCCCAAGTCATCCTTCCGAGTTGCAGACCCCCAATGTGGACGCCACCAATGCTTCAGCTCTGCAAGCGATGACATTGCTCAGAAGTTGCCTCAAGAACTGTGTGTCGTCCACAGACTTGTCTGTCGGATGCGTCAAATTGTGGGTGCATATTTGTCACGAGTAGCCACTCCTGCTCATCCTCATTTTACTTTTGTGCGTTGAAGTATAACGCCGCTTGTGTGCAGTGTACGACAGCTACTTGTGCGCACGCTGCTCAAGATGCAGGAAATCACTAAGAGAACTGCTTGTTAATCGCTTCCCGTCATTTTATTCTCCCAGGTATCACGCACTGGATGTTTCTTAGATAGTTGTCTATTCACTGTAAGATGTGTGTGTATCATTAACCATATTAAAAACATGTTTAACGCAGTGATTTACGTGGATTTCCTAAAGCTTCACATTACTGTGGCTGTTACAATAACTTGTCATTTTGAAGCAAAAAAAAATGCAAGGTCCACTTGCGTTATAATTTCAGTCACATGCTTCTGTGTGACTATCTGTGTTTTACCAGGGACAGCAACCCGAATCCTGCTAAAGGATATGCCAAAAGGCAAAAAAAAATTGTGTCTGGTATTCACGCCATAAATGTTATGCGCGCTTTTGAATGCAGAATGCTCCTATGGCAACATAATAGTGGGCACCCCACATGACAAAGTGCTCATTAATCTTGAATGACAGGGTAAATTAGAATGTGCAATCTTGAGTTTAATTGCAGTGCTCCCAAATCTATTAATCTATTTCTTTTATTTTAAAAGTTTCTCTTTTCGTGTAGATAGGATGCTTCACATGAGTGCATGAAATAACTTGCTGGAGTGCGAAGATATTTTGTACATGTATCCCGTAGTGTTTGTGAACTGCTACGTGTTTCCAAAGGTCAGTGCTCTGTGAAAGATATCAGTGGCATTGTTGAACCACTCTGTCAACTTGTTATGTGCTTTTGAACATATTCTTGGTGTTGTGGCGACGATGAATTGATGATGTAGAGGATACCTTCACTGACACACTGACACTAACACACGTTTCTGAGACATATTCTTGCCATGAAGAAGAAGAAGAGCTCGTGACAGCGCTCACTAATAGTTTTTGCCATGTATTTGCGTATTGCATGTAGGTGCTTCGTAATCTCTTCCTGTGTGAGAGTTAAGTATATAGGTGTATACACAAACACACCACACATACACACATATATATATATATACATATATATATATATATATATATATATATATATATATATATATATATATATATATATATATATATATATACATAATATAACCTGCTGTTGTACCCCATGTATATATCGAACACTTACACATACGCACATTTTATGGTGCAAAAATAGAATACGCAAGCTTTAGACAGCCGTTCGATTTTCTCTCCGAGATAAATATAAAAAGAACATTCAACAACTCTGCAACTTTAGCAAAGACAATTATTCTATATAGCTACATAAGTACATGCGTTTGTTTTAGAAAGTGTTTAACGACACAAAGCAAAATTTGTGTGCAGGGTAACGTTCTGTCTCTAGATATAACCTTGTTGATCTATGTCGAGCAGTCGAGCAGTATGGCAGTATTTGATTATACCAGTAAATTTAAAAAGCACGGTTTTTTTTAACGTTAGGAAAGTTGTTTCCCTACATATCTATTCCCGTATAAAGAACCTCACGTAGGCTGGACGCAGTCTTTTCTAATGACTACCTTTCAACACATCCGACATTTTTTCCAGAGAAAAAAAGCATTGAACCTAATAACTGACAACGTAATTGTCTACGCACCGGATGTTTTCAAGATTGTATTGTTTCAAGAACACAAACGTACCTGTTATCCTCCAAAAGCGTGGAAGTACACCTTCAAATGCAACTACTTATCAAACTTAGTCACTGATATATTTTGTAATTCTGAATATTTATATGGCTAGCAGGCACCGACAAAAAATGTTCCAACAACATTAACTTCGTAAGTATGAAATTGACCGGCGGAGCTTGCAGTAGAGCGCAATCAAAGCAATCTGACACAGGTGTGCCCGGCTATCTTCGTTGACTGTTTTGCTAAATGTCGCAAATCACCATGTAAGACATAACAGGACTTGTTATTACTTGTCGTGTACCGCATGTCGTGTTTTAGTGAAATGTGTTTCCCTGAAAGAACCGATTTGTCATATCTGTCCACTGTATTTGCAAAATGGCTTTTCCTTCAAATTGTTGTCTGCGAGTTTCCAGTGCAGCTTATGGTATAAATGTAGCACCTGAGGAGAGCAAAACTTTATTCAATAATTCTTGAATAACTGGCGGCTTCCTAAAGTGTAAAATATGCTTGTGGCTGCGACGGAAATGCGCCACAGTAGAGCTCCTATGAAGTTTCAGAACATTCGTTTCTGCCGTCAGGGTCCGCAATGCTTGTGGTTAAGAGTAATATTGGTAAACGTCGCACATATATGGGGCGTTAGAAAATTTTCAAAGTAGATTTCCTGTTAATAAAAAAATTTCTTGTAGTTGTCACTGTTCTTGACAGTGAGATCTGAGATAAAATGTTGAAGTTGTAGTTCTTTCTGTGACAGTACGTTAGTTCGATATGAGCTTAGCCCATTACGAGAATCATAAAACAAAAGCTGCTGTTTTTCTTATTCTAGAACATTTTACGTTTAGGCAAACGTTTCAATAAGAAGTTCGTTATCTTCGTTATTGTTAAGAGCAACAAACAGTGCTCGTTGCTGTTCGCAAAACTGGTTTCGTGCGCAGCTCTAAAAGACGAAGGGAACTGAAAAGCGTGCCGATTTGAAGAGTACTCTCTATAAACAGTTGAACCCTTTGGGGCGTATATTTGCCAAACAACTGTAATTGTCATCTATCTTGCCCGCATTTCCTTTCTTTAACGCTGCGGGCCCGGTACTTCCAAGTCACGAACGGCATGCGCGCTATCAGCATGACAGACACATTCTCGACAGGAAAGTAACGAGCACTGCATTTTCAAAACAGGAAATGAAAGCAAGACAGATGATTATTGTGTGGGAAATATACACCCCAAAGGGTGCACCTGTTTTCAGAGTGTAATATGGGCGCAAAATGCTTCAGATTAATTCCAAGTCTTTATTCTAGTGCCATAAAAGGCCAGTGAGTGGCATGTGTTAAGGTTATTTCGACATAAATGCACAATAAAAAGGACCTGTGATCGTGTAGTGGGATGCTTGTTCGTGCAGTATTTCTTTGCTGAAAAAAGACCAAATCTAGATGTCATTATGTGCTGCAACTCATGTATCCAATAGCATCTATAATATAGAATTTTTAAGAAGGTTCTTTAAGAAAGTAAAAAGGATCATGTATGATCATTATAAGGACACTTAGTTGTTGAATACGGGAGTGAAGGTGATTTGTGTTTCTTTTATCCGGGTCATGCAGATAACTCGAGTTTTAAGTCATTACTTACAGCCTTTGTAGTGAAATGACACGTCAAATCGTTCTAGTCAAGAAGGCGGGAAAAGTGTGTGTAATGTAATGTGTAAAACGTTAACCCTTTAATGACGGCACATATATATACGCAAGAAGATGTTTGTTTTGTATCTAAATGTGCAAACCACTTTAAAAAAAAGCATAATAAGCAAGAAGAAAAATATCTTGCGGAAACGTTTTTAGCAATAGGACAAAAAGAAACCCAGGCAGAAAATCAGAATTCGGCTTTACCCGAGCTACTTCTCGCTTCGTTTGGATATTGCACTAACAGCTCTCATCATATGTGAAGAATAGGTTTACATTTCATTTGCTTTACAACACGCTTGTGACACCACTACACGCGAAGATATTGCAGCGGTCTGTCTCCTCTGACCATGCTTTCAAAAGAGGGCGTGTTGGCGTGACGAACTTCTACCTTGTTCTGTGTTCCTGATTTAAAGCCACAAATTATTATTGCTGCCTGTCATTCAGTTCTGGTCGAAGTTTAGCCAGAAACTTTGTACTCAATTCCTAAATTCAGCAAGAAAACAAGTTCACCTGTAGGAAACATTCGTCGATAAAGGGTTAACATCATTCTTTTAAAAATCGGGGAGGGCGGGGGTTGTTGCAATGTTTTGGCTGCAAAGTGAGAAGAGATATACCTACTTCGTAACGTAACTTTAATCCACGTCACGCGATCCTTTGTCATCTAACTGTTGCCATTTACTGTTTACTGTGTTATCTGCGCATGCTAAGTGTCAATAAAGTGTGTGGTCTGCAAAGTTGTGCGTGATATCTTGAGCACCATCACAACAGCACTGTCTCCAAATAAAATGCATCCAAACTTCCTTAAAAATATAATGGGATCAAGAAACAAATGGCCGATCGTATGACTTTCGGAAAAACAGAACCGACTCTCTGTCAGCTTAATAGACTGCGTCAGTTAGACTGTCTCGTTCAGGAATATTCACTGTCTTCAAATTCAGACCGCCTCGTTCAGAATACAAAGGCTTGTTGGCGCTGCCTTGCATTATGTTCTTTTCCCTTGTTGATGAATTCAACTTACTCATCTTACACTTATTCATTATTAGCTGTGCTGACATTCTTCGAAATATCTTAGTCGGCTGCTAATACTCTAACCGCTCAGAGGCTGAATTCGAAAAACTTTTGGTTCGCAAGTGCCGTTTGCCAATGACCAGCCTGTTTTGCTAATATTACGTCTAACATCACGAGTGGTTGGTATTGGCTCTGCTGAACATTTCTAGCGTACCAACGTTTTTACTCATGCAAACACCGATGTGCTTCGTTTTCCCTGCTGGCAACATTGAATGTTAGTGCTCACCGCTAAAGAATACTTGGCGCAATCAAAACACTTGAGCATTCTCAAAACGCCCTCCCTCCTTTTTTGGGGGGGAAATGTGAGGGGAAGCCACGAGCAGGTGTACACGTTGATCGTGCACACATCCTCTAATGATGAAATTGCAATGCAGTTCCGCAGTAAGTGTGACAGCACACTATAAGCATTGCTCTTGTGTAGGCAATAATGTTCGGCGTGTATGCCGAAGCCTATACAAAAATGGCAGTTTCGTCCGAAGGCGAAGCATAGAATGGCTTAGCGTTGAGCTGAATGCGCCTCGGGACACTGGCGGGATGAGAAACGCCCCCATCGAGGCGTCACACCTCGATGGTGGCGTTTGTCGGCACCCGCCCCCCACACAAAAAAAAAAGTTCACATGGGTTTAGATAATCAAAGCCACGCGCTAGACCGACTTCTACACTCTCATGAAAAAAGGGGGGAACCGAAGAGTCCTTTCTGGAAGAAACTGTCAAACAATACCTTCAGCTAGGCGACGCTCACCCCAACGATTACCCAAGCATAAAGTGCAAAACCACTCCGCAACTAGACGCTGCCTTCACGGAAGCAGAAGTCCGAGAGGCGCTGCACAACCTAAACAGCAGGTCGGCCTCAGGACCCGACTGGGCAACCAACAGAATGTTACGTAACTTAGACGACCAAGCTATTACATTAGTCACGACAGATATCAACCACGTGTGGAAAACAGGAAAGGTACCAACGCAATGACGCACTGCCACGGTGGTCCTCATCCCAAATCATGGCAAACCACTTACCCTGGACAATTTACGCCCCATCTCCCTTACTTCCTGCGTGGGTAAAATAGCCGAGAACATCATTCAAAACCGAGCGACACGCTATATTGAGGAACATCAAATCCTACCACACAACATGGTGAGGTTTCGACGCCACCTATCCACCCAAGATGTCGTGTTACTCCTAAAGAGAAAGATCTTCGACGTTAAAACAAGAGACGTTCGAGGCATCCTCGGCCTAGATCTCACGAAAGCATTCGGCACCGTCTCGCACCGCTTCGTACTGGAGTGTGTGGCAGGCCTCGGCCTCGGCCAGAGATTTAAGGAGTACGTACGCTCCTTCCTAAAAGACAGAGAAGCCCGACTGCGAGTCTCGCAACTTCAGTCGGACCCCTACATGCTGGGCTCCGTCGCAACACCGCAAGGCTCAGTCATCTCTCCATTACTATTTAACATAGTGATGAAGGTACTCGCAGACAAACTACGAGACATCCCGAACGTAAACTGCGCTCTATACGCAGATGACATCATCTGGATCCCGGGAGGCTCCCTGGCAGACATGGAGCAGGCATTAAGTCTGCCCTAGATGCCACAGAAGAGTACCTACTAGACACAGGAATTAAACCACCCTCCAAGAAATCAGAACTCTTACTATTTCGCTAGTCATGCCAAGGAGTCTGCTACCTAAGTCCTCTAGACGAACTTCCGATCGCACTACACACAAGACACGGACAACAATTTCCGCTAGTCAACCACGTATACGCATTCTTAGGCTGATGATCGAAACCACCGGATGCCACGGACACACGATAAAATACTTAACCGCCAAAACCGAAAACATAATCAGACTCATCCACAGAGTCTCGGGGCGCAGGAAGAGACTCTGCAAAGATAACCTTCTTCGCGTATACCACGCGTTCCTTATGAGCCACATTAGTTAACTCGCCTCTGCCCACAACTGGACGAAAATAGAAAAGACGAGACTAAACACACTCATGTGCAAGAGCAACAAACAGGTCTTGGGCATTCCACAAAGCGCACGTACAGCAAAGGTTGATCAGCTAGGCATGCACAACAACATTGATGAAGTGATCGAGGCTCAGGCGCAAATACTCCGCATATCCTCTTTCGAAGCCGGTAGACTAATCCTAAACGAAGCTAATGTCTCCCATCTTCCTATCTCGAGCACGCGGTTACCCTACCGAGCGAAATTAGAGACGAACTACAAAGTCTCACCGTTTCCCAGAAAGGTCCACCCACAACACAACGTGGGTAGGCGCCGGGCTCACGCTCGCGCGATTCTCGACCGCACCGACCCAGATCGTGAACCCACCCCATTTGTGGACGCGGCCCAGTACGACAACACATCCATTTTCGTGATAGCAGTCGTGGACGGCAAAAGAAGGTTACGATCATCTGCATCGACTAAAACGACTACCAGTGCTAAAGCAGAACAGATAGCCATAGCCATCGCCATGGCAGAAACCACATTTACCAATGTCCTCACGGACTCGCGTGCCGCAATTCGGGCCTACCAAAGCAGCAACGTGTCTAAAGAGGTAGCGTATACTACTAGCGAGCTCAAAAGAGACCAGACCATGCCTCTCCGGGTTCCTCGCTCAAATGGGGAAAGACATTCACCCGCAAAAACCAAACTTCAAGGATACGGCCCACAACCATGCGCGAGAACTTGCCCGCCGCGACGGTCCCACGGCCTCCGAGGGACTGGACATTCAGTTTAATGACCCGCTACTCCCTTACCAAGAAATCAACTCACACTATCGAAAAGGCAGAATACCCGTTCCCGCACGCCAAACTCGAACGCGCGCGGGCGGCCGCGTTTCGAATGCTACAAACGGACTGATATCAGTCACGAGGCCTACTAAGTCACTATAACTCAGACATCCCAGCAAATTACCCAGACTTCTCAGAACTTTATTTCTCACTCTCGCACATGCTATGGCAATGTACCGCGTTACCAAAGGGCCATCTCTCCGGCAAGCCCGAATGGGAAGAAGCCCTCAAAAGCCCATACCTCAAACTCCAACTCAAGGCCATCCAGAGGGCCTAAGAACTGGCGGAGCGTCACCACGTTCCCGTCCCGACTTGGGCGTCGCCTACGGTTTCGGCACGAGGAGCTCCCCTCATGGGATCTCCAACGGCTTAAAACTCCTCAGGACCTCAATAACGTTCTTGACTGACTGACTGATGGGTTTAGCTTGACGTGTACTGCTAGTTCTGTTCGCACCGGTGTGTGCACCATAGTGTGGTATGCGCACCGATGCTCGGCACGAACGCTAAACTGCGCGCACCAAATACTCATACCAGCAGCGGAACCCAGAACGCTCACCTTGCTCTGGCCGAGCCGACTGAGAGGGGCGCGATGGTGCGCTTAGTTGGTTGTGTCGCTTTTTTTTTGCCATCGAACACACTGCGCGTCTATGGAGACCAGGGACCCTATAACGTAAAATTATTCCAAAATGTTTTTATTCCAATCTCCTGACGTCAAATTTGCGTAACCGCCGACGCAAGCATCGGGCGGTCACCCGCAGGGTTGTCTGAACGGACCAATCAAACGCTCTCCTCGTTCATAGGAGGTCACTTTTGTTTGCTTCAAAAACGAATAACATTGCCTACGTGAGCGGCTTGTCTTATCTAATTGGCTGACAAAAGGCGAGGAGCACGCTCAAGTGGAGAGGGATTCGACGGGGCCGAGCCACCGCACTGAAAATCGATAACCGGACGTAGAGGGTGGAGCAGGCGTCTGGGATTGGTCCGCTTCCCCTTATTTAACTCGCGGTGGCTGGTCAAAAATCACGACGGCATGCAAGGCAATCTTAAGAATGACGCTAAGATGGGTCCACTCTTCCACTTCCCCCCCAGAGGTTTGTTGAAGGTCGTCGACGCAGAACACTTGCGCGAAATGTAGACGGAAGTTCATTGAGAAATAGAAATAATGCAACAAATTCACAAGAGAAGGGCACGTCAAGGGTAACGTGTATTCCAAGTTAGAATATGTGTGGGGAAATTAGGGCATCGTTATAATTTATTTGTGTTCTCAAATTAAGGGTGAAAAGTATGGGACACCTGTCGCAGGCCGGCTGCTGTAACATTTCCCAACATTTGGATAAATTTACCTTGTTCTAGAAACAAGGCCTAAAATTCATATATCTAGGGAAATTCTCATAGTGTTGGTAACATTGAGCTGCGTGTACATTTCAGCAGAGTGGAAAATTTCCAAAGTTCCACCACATTCTTTAAAACGTTTCTTCGAAGCAGTAATTGAAATTCAGGTATGATTATGTTAAGTAAAAGGCCAAGTATTTGTGTTAAACTTTTACCATATGTCTAAACCTGCTTAGCAGTATACTTCTGTTGAAAGTATGTTTCTGCGTGAACAAATGTTAGCTATAAAGCGATAAATTGAAGCGGTCGCCCCTTCAAGACCGTCGCCGCTACATTCGATGCTCGACGTGGCCGGAAATGGTGGTGGAGAGGGTGTAGTAAAAGTTTTGAGGAAAGTATCCACAAAGACTGGTAGGCCACCTTTACATGTAAAACTTTCCGAGTAAATAACAAGGAGCGGGCACGGCCCCCTTGAACCGGGAAAACTCTGCTTCACTAGGGTTTGGGTTGCGAACTGCGATGTTATATATATATATATATATATATATATATATATATATATATATATATATATATATTGGTGGTTATGAGAGAGACAATGACGACGAGAGGGAAAAACCTTGTTTACGGTGCTCGATCGGCTACACTACCTCTCGCTGCTCCATCGTTCTAGTCGTGAACGCTTACTGCTCAAAGTGCTTCGCGACATTTGGTGGAAGGTGCTGGACCTTTTGCAATCCTGCAACTCCGAAGCCGGACGATCCCTGTCACATCTCCCATGCCTGAGGAGACTAGTCCTACCGTGCCGCCCATGGCAGCGCCTCCGGTCGTCTGTCCTGGTGCGCCACGCCAATAGGAGCCTCCCATATTCAATGGCACTGACGATCATGACGTAGAGGACTGGCTGTCATTGTACAACCGAGTGAGTGCCCACAACAAATGGTCTGAAGCTGACAAGCTTGGTTACGTACAATTCTACCTTTCCGGGGTCGCCCATCTTTGGTTCCGCAACCATGAGGCTGACTTTTCCACCTGAACAGCATTCCGAACGGCACTTCAAGAAGTCTTTGGTCGCCCTGCTCTGCGCAAACTTCGGGTTGAACAACAGCTTCTCTGTCATGCCCAACAAAAGGGCGAAACTTTTACGAGCTACTTTGAATATGTAGTTGACATTTGCCGGCGTATCAACCCAGATATGTCCGAAGATCACAACGTCAAGAACATCTTGAAAGGCATAGAAAATGACGCCTTCCAAATGCTCTTGGCAAAGAATCCTCAGACAGTCAACGACCTCATAACGCTTTGCCAGATCTATGAGGAGCTGCTCAAACAACGGCTTTCTACGCGCCGAGCTCTCGGTCCGGACGTCGCGCTTTCAGTTCTGAGTGATGGTGTTAGTTCTACTGCTTGCAGTTCAGCAATTTTTGACCAAATCAAGCAATTTGTACGAGAAGAAGTGGCACGCCAACTATCTCTTCTGCCAGTCTGTCCACCCTCAGCGTCGCGCTTTTCTCCCCATCTCCTTCAGGTGATACAAGAACAAGTCGCTAACGCAGTAGCACTTGCTCATCAACCACCTCCTACGCCTGTACCACTTACGTACGCTGCCGTTGTCGCGAATCCAAGGCCTCCGTCTGTAGGTACCCAATCCAGACTAACCAGCGCCTTTCCCTCATCTCCGCAAGCAGCTGCAACATATGCACCTACCCCCACAAGCAGCTACTGGCCGCCCCAGTAGCCCGTGCGCCCAGCTCGCCAATATTTCCATGAGTCTCCGCCCGCTGTTCTCAATCCATGGCGCACCCATGACAACCGGCTTATTTGTTATTCGTGCGGCCTACCTGGGCATGTAGCACGGCTATGCCGCCGGCGTGGACGGTATCTTTCGGATTCTCCGAGGCCCCAAAGCAACGGTTTCGACTCTCCGTCCCGTTCGGCTACTGCCGCTGAGCCCTTCGAAGCCTCGCCTCCTGCTTCCCGACCTTTCAATACCCGTCGGCCTCCGCCTCCCCGTCGGCGTCCTCTGTCGCCGCTTATCCGTCGCCCTGAAGCTATCCAAGAGGAAAACTAAGGACCGCAGTTCCGTAGGCAAGAACTGCGATCTCAATGAACTCCTCAAGACCTCATTTATTTTCTGCGAACGTCCTTGAAATTTATGCAGCAGACATCGCCGTTCATGCGCTTGTAGACACGGGAGCAGCAATATCAGTGATTTCGAACCAGCTTCGTCTTACCCATAGAGAAGTCGCGACGACATATTCAGCCATTTCATTACGTACAGCAAGCGATGCGCCGATTGAACACTTAGGGAATTGTACCATCCGTGTTGTTATAAGCGGCTCTTTATACCATGTTGAGTTCGTTGTTCTGCCTCGCTACTCCCATGCCATGATTTTAGGATGGGTCTTTCTGTCCTCTCATTTTGCCGTTATAGATTGTGCTCATGCTGAACTCGCGCTGTAGCCATTCGACACCGACGTTTTTGAAGATACTGATGACGCTTCCGGTCTTGTGTTCGTCACCGCCGACACCGAGATTCCTCCATACTCTGCTTTTTGTAGGGGTTCCCTGGCTGTAGAGGCTGCATTGGTGTACCGGTAAATAAGCTCTCGGGCCAATGCGTGCGCTTTCTCGTTGCCGGGCAAGCCTTCGTGGGCAGGAGTCCATATAAGATTTACTAATTCTTCTGGAATTGGACCTTTCTCCAATATGTTGAGCGCCTCTTTGGAGATTCTCCCTGCGGTATAATTCCTGATAGCTGTGTTGGAATCTGACACTATGATTTCGACCCCTTTCTGAGTCAAAGCTAGGGCTGTGGCCACCTCCTCTGCAACCTCCACTCTGTTTTAGTGGAGTACTGCAGCTATTTGAGTTCTCACCGTTAGCCTGTGTCGTCACTGAGACAAAACCTGGTCTGCTTTCATATTCTGTTGCATCCGTGTAGAACACTCCTTGCTTTTTATCTAGTCATTTTTGTGATGCTTTAACCCTGTCTTTCCTCCTGTCCTGGTGGTGATTGGGATGCATATTCTCCGGGAGTGGTGGTATGCGTATCCTGTCTGCAACCCTTACATTCTGAAGAGATGGCACTCTAGCATTGAGAACACGAATTGCAAACACTGCGGGGCAAAGGCGGACATGATCCACATAATATGGACATGTCCTAGATACAATAAACCAGATAGGGATAGACAATCCTGGGACACTTTAATGGCCAGCTCGAAGGAAGATGATCAAAATCAAAGAGAAGTCATCCGCATGGCCCTCGACACCGCTGAGCTCCAAGGAGCATCAGCCAGCTGAAAGGGGAGGAGCAAGCCGAAAAAACAGGAAGACTCTTGACTCATCGGGGCTGTTTTTGCGGATGCAAATAAACGTTATTTCTCTCTCTCTCTCCATACTCTGCTGCACTTGTACCCGTTTCCTGCGTTGGGTTTTCCGACTCCACAGTTCTTTTCACGCCGTCTAAGCTTGTTTCTCGCCGTCATCCTTTCTTGCTTCCTTTTGCCCTTCTTGCCATTCGACAAGGTTCCAGCGCACATTATCTATCGAACCTGTTTCCTTGCCTTGCTAGCCTGCTCCACAATGAGTGTCTTGGTTATGCCGATGAAATCGAACCAAGCTTCCTTTAATATGTGCCTGAGAATCCGGCTTCTCCTCCGGTTGATGCTCTGGCCCTTCAAGTTTCTCCTCCCACGCCACCGTGTGAGCCCACATTTTACCAGTGCAATGATCCCAACCTCATTCCAGCGCAGCACGCCCAGATCATCCATCTTCTAGATCGCCTTCGCACGTCATTCGACCTACAACAATCTCGCTTATGTCGTATTTCCACTGTTGTCCATCACATCGACACCGGCAGCCATGCGCCTTTACGCCACAGGCCGTATCGTGTATTCGCCACGGAGCGTAGCTTCATCGCTGAGCAAGTTGGAGACAAGCTCCAACGCGGCGTCATGCAATCTTCGCACAGTCCCTGGTCTTCTCCTGTAGTGCTGGTAAAAAGAAAGATGGCACATTCCCCTTTGCGTGGACTACCGGCGACTCAATAAGAACACCCGCAAGGACGTTTATCCTCTACCCGGTATTGACGACATGCTAGACTGCCTCCAAGGCGCCGAATTCTACTCACCTTAGGCTTACGATCCGGGTACTGGCAAGTGCCAGTGGCTGAGTCAGACCGTCCAAAGAAGGCCTTCATCCAACCTGATGGTTTATTTGAATTCACCGTGATGTCATTTGGCCTGTGTATAACGCGCCTGCCACATTTCAAAGAATGATGGACAACATCTTGCGCGGCCTCAAATGGCAGCCTGTGTTAACAGGACGACATCGTTATCTTTTCACCGGACTTTCCTTTCTACTTACTTCGACTTGAACGCGTCCTAAAGTGCATCGCCGATGCTGGCCTCTCAGCTTAACTTGAAGAAGAGTCGCTTCTCTGCCCGGCAGCTGGTCATCCTCGGCCATGTCGTGTCGAAAGAAGGTGTACTCCCTGATCCAGCGAAACTACAAGCTGTTGCCCAGTTTCCGCGACCAACAACCTTGAAAGAACTGCGCAGCTTCATGGATTAGTGTCATACTTTCACCGTTGCATCCGCAATTTTGCCACCATAATAGCACCTTCAACACAGCTTCTTCGTGGTGGCCACAACCTTTCAACCTGGTCACCGGATTGCGATGCCGCCTTCACAAAGCTGCGTCGTCTCTTGACGTCACCACCAATCCTGCGCAATTTCGACGCAAGTGCTCCAACTGAAATACACACGAATGCCAGTGGCGTTGGCCTTGGTGCCGTTCTCGCTCAGAGAATGGCTGGCTTGCGTTCGCTGACTTGCCTTCGTTACCTGCGCCAGTCGTGCACTCACTAAAATTGAATCGAACTATTCTGTAACAGAAAAGGAATGCCTGGCTATAATTTCGGCCATAACCATATTCCGTCCATGTCTTCATGGCCGCCCATTTGACGTCATAACTGATCACCACTCGCTGTGCTGGTTGTCGTCCTTAAAAGAACCATCCGGTCGTCTTGCTCGATGGGCCCTTCGACTGCTGGAGTACGACATTCGCGTGCTGTACCGTTCTGGCCAAAAACACTCGGATGCGGATGCCTTGTCTCTTTCGCCACTAACAGACGAGGTTAGCTCCCCGAAGGCCTCATTGTCCGAGTCGTCCCTTGCTGCCACGAACATTCCTCTCGAGCAGAAGAAAGACCCATGGATTGTGTCCATGCTGCGCTTCTTCTCCAGCCCATCGACACCCACTACCAATCGCGCATTACGTCGCCAAGCACATCACTTCTCCATTCGCGACGAGCTCTTGTACCGTCCTAACTACCTCCCGGACGGCCGCAAATGGTTGCTTGTCATCCCTCGGCACTTGCGTTCGAATATTTGTGCAGCGTTCCACGACAATCCCCAGTGCGCGCATGCAGATGTACTGAAGACATACGCGCGTCTACGCCTTCGTTACTACTGGCGGGTGATGTATCGATTCATCCATCATTATATCCACTCCTGTCTCGTTTGCCAACGCCGTAAAGATCCCCTCGTCGTTCAACCGCCCCATCGCAGCCTTTGCCTTGCCCAGCACGTGTTTTTGATCGAGTAGGCATCGACATTTATGGAACTCTGCCAACCTCATCAGAAGGCAATCGCTGGGTAATCGTGGTCATCGACCATATTACGCGCTATGCGGAAACTTTCCCTTTGCCCAGCGCTTCTGTACGTGACGTCGCCTGGTCTCTGCTGGGCCACATCATCCTTCGCCACGGAGCTCCCCGGGAATGACTCAGTGACAGAGGCCGCGTCTTCCTCTCCGACGTCATCGAGGCTCTCCTCAAATAATGCCGCATCATTCACCATCATCATCATCATTAGCCTGGTTACGCCCACTGCAGGGCAAAGGCCTCTCCCATACTTCTCCAACTACCCCGGTCATGTACTAATTGTGGCCATGTTGTCCCTGCAAACTTCTTAATCTCATCCGCCCACCCAACTTTCTGCCGCCCTCTGCTGCGCTTCCCTTCCCTTGGAATCCATTCCTTAACTCTTAATGACCATCGGTTATCTTCCCTTCTCATTACGTGTCCTGCCCATGACTATTTCTTTTAGAGCGCAGCTCTTTGGCGTCCGTTCCTGGGTTTCGCGTCGTCGTCGGCGTTGTCGTCGGCCTCGTAACCAGCTCCGCCCCCCTTTCATCCCCCCAGCGCTAGCAGCGACCGACTGATACCGCTGTATGCCGCTGACGCCGCTAGAGAGTCAAGATAACGTGACTGCATAGAACACCGTCGCCGCCATGCAGAAAGAGGAGGAAAGGGTCCCCCCCCCCCTGTTCTTGTGTGGCGGATAGGGTGCTCTTCAGTTGCCGACGCGCCGGTGATTTCACGTAGGCCCCGGCACGTCGACGAATACGTGACCACTTTCCCACGGCTAGACCTGGTTCTTAGCGCTGCGGAAGCGAGGGTATCATATTGTTTGTGTCGGCATCGGCGGCGTTGTCCCTGAAACCAACTCCGCAGCTGGGGTTGACTCACTATCGGCGTCAGCGGCATCAGTCAGTCGCTGCTATCTCTTCCCTCCTCCCTTTATCGTGTTGTCCGCTTGCTGCGCGCGCTTCTGCCCCCCTCGTTTGCCGCTGGGTGTACACGCCGCCCCCCTCGCCCCTCTTCCTGCGAGTCTCCGGTTGTCAAAGCGCCGGCTCGAACTTAATTCCTTTCTTCGCTCCTCCTCCAATGCAACCCCTGTGCGGTGGCAATCAGAGAGCCAGATCGGTGGCGGCGGATCTGTATATGTGCACCGCCCGAGCCGAAATTGCCGCTGCCGTTCGCCCTGTGCGGTGGCAATCAGAGAGCCAGATCGGTGGCGGCGGATCTGTATATGTGCACCGCCCGAGCCGAAATTGCCGCTGCCGTTCGCCACTGCGAAATTATCTGCCAGTTCTTTCTGAGCCATGAGCGAGACGACCGATGGAAGTCCTCCGTCTGCTGCTGCTGCTGCTGCTGCTGCTAAACGAGCTGCCAGACCAGAGGCCCAGCGCCGTCGCCGTCAGAATCCAGAAGTGCGTGCCGCCGAAGCAGAAGCTTACCTAGTGGAGCCTTTGTTAAAGGAATACGTGTGAAAAATAAAAAAAAATTCTGTGATAGCGCATACATGTGTTGCTCGATTTCTTTGCCTCAATCTATCGAAAAGGTGAAACAGCTTATTTGCTGCGCTCAAATTTCGCATTAGGAAGTAACGTAATCGTCGGTAATTTTTTCTTGATTTCAACTAAGATATCATTAACTCACGTTTGTTACCTCACCCAATCAGCTCTTTTCTTATCCCTTAACGTTACACCTATCATTCTTCTTTCCATAGCTCGTTGCGTCGTCCTCAATTTAAGTAGAACCCTTTTCGTAAGCCTCCAGGTTTCTGCTCCGTACGTGAGTATTGGTAAGACACAGCTGTTATAAACTTTTCTCTTGAGCGATAATGGCAACCTGCTGTTCATGATCTGAGAATGCCTGCCAAACGCACCCCAGCCCATTCTTATTCTTCTGATTATTTCAGTCACATGATCCGGATCCGCAGTCACTACCTGTCCTAAGTAGATCTATTCCCTTACCACTTCCACTGCCTCACTACCTATCGTAAACTGCTGTTCTCTTCCGAGACTGTTAAACATTACTTTAGTTTTCTGCAAGTTAATTTTTAGACCCACCCTTCTGCTTTGCCTCTCCAGGTCAGAGAGCATGCATAGCAGTTGGTCCGCTGAGTTACTAAGAAAGGCAATATCATCAGCGAATCGCAAGTTACTAAGGTATTCTCCATTAAATCTTATCCCGAATTCTTTCCAATCCAGGTCTCCGAATACCTCCTGTAAACACACTGTGAATAGCCTGACGCCTTTCTTTATTGGAATTTTCTTTCTTTATCGAGGACTTCGGTGTATGGCGGAGCCGCTATCGGTATCTTTTAGTATTTTTACATACGCCTTGTCTACACTCTGATTCCGTAATGCCTCCATGACTGCTGAGGTTTCGACTGAATCAAACGCTTTCTCGTAATCAATGGGAGCTAAATATAAGGGTTGGTTATATTTCGCACATTTCTCTATCACCTGATTGATAGTGTGAATATGGTCTATTGTTGAGCAGCCTTTACGGAATCCTGTCTGGTCCTTTGGTTGATAGAAGTCTAAGGTGCTCCTGATTCTATTTGCGATTACCTTAGTAAATACTTTGTAGGCAACGGACCGTAAGCTGACCGGTCTATAATTTTTCAAGTCTTTGGCGTCACCTTTCTTATGGATTAGGATTATGTTAGCGCTCTTCCATGATTCCGGTACGCTCGAAGTCATGAGGCATTGCATATAGAGGGTGGCGATTTTTTCTAGAGCGATCTGCCCACCATCCTTCAACAAATCTGCGGTTACCTGATCCTCCCCAGCTGCCTTCCCCGTTTGCATAGCTCCCAAGGCTTTCTTTACTTCTTCCGGCGTTGCCTGTGGGATTTCGAATTCCTCTAGACTATTCTCTCTTCCATTATCGTCGTGGGTGCTACTGGTGTTGTATAAATCTCTATAGAACTCCTCAGCCACTTGAACTATCTCATCCATATTAGTAATGATATTGCCGGCTTTGTCTCTTAACGCATACATCTGATTCTTGCCAAATCGTAGTTTCTTCGTCACTGCTTTTAGGCTTACTCCGTTGCTGAGAGCATGTTCAATTATATCCATATTATACTTCCTTATGTAAGCTGTCTTACGCTTGTTGATTAACTTCGAAAGTTCTGCCAGTTCTATTCTAGCTGTAGGGTTAGAGGCTTTCATACATTGGCGTTTCTTGATCATATCTTTCGTCTCCTGCGATAGCTTACTGGTATCCTGTCTAACGGAGTTACCACCGACTTCTATTGCACACTCCTTAATGATGCCCACAAGATTCTCGTTCATTGCTTTAACGCTAAAGTCCTCCTCCTGAGTTAAACCGGAATACCTGTTCTGTAGCTTGATCTGAAATTCCTCTATTTTCCCTCTTACCGCTAACTCATTGATCGGCTTCTTATGTACCAGTTTCTTCCGTTCCCTCCTCAGGTCTTGGCTAATTCGAGTTCTTACCATCCTATGGTCACTGCAGCGCACCTTGCTCAGCACGTCCACATCTTGTATGATGCGAGGGTTAGCGCAGAGTATGAAGTCTATTTCATTTCTAGTCTCGCCGTTCGCGCTCCTCCACGTCCACTTTCGGCTTTCCCGCTTGCGGAAGAACGTATTCATTATCCGCATATTATTCTGTTCCGCAAACTCTACTAATAATTCTCCCCTGCTATTCCTAGTGTTTATGCCATATTCCCCCACTGCCTTGTCTCCAGCCTGCTTCTTGCCTACCTTGGCTTGGAAGTCGCCCATCAGTATAGTGTATTTTGTTTTGACTTTACCTATCGCCGATTCCACGTCTTCATAGAAGCTTTCGACTTCCTGGTCATCATGACTGGATGTAGGGGCGTAGACCTGTGCAACTTTCATTTTGTACCTCTTATTAAGTTTCACAACAAGACCTGCCACCCTCCCGTTAATGCTATAGAATTCCTGTATGTTACCAGCTATATTCTTATTAATCAGCAATCCGACTCCTAGTTCTCGCCTCTCAACTAAGCCCCGGTAGCACAGGACGTGCCCGTTTTTAGCACTGTATATGCTTCTTTTGGCCTCCTGACTTCACTGAGCCCTACTATATCCCATTTACTGCCCTCTAATTCCTCCAATAGCACTGCTAGACTCGCCTCACTAGATAACGTTCTAGCTGTAAACGTTGCCAGGTTCATGTTCCAATGGCGGCCTGTCCGTAGCCAGGGATTCTTAGCACCCTCTGCAGCGTCGCAGGTCTGAGCGCTGCCGGGGTCAGTTGCTTCGCAGCTTCTGGGGACTGAGGGCCGGGGTTTGATTGTTGTGTTCATATAGGAGGTTGTGGCCAAGTACTTAACCAGGGTGGCCAATCCTACTCTGGTGAGGGAGTGCGTTACCGGTTCTGGTCACCGGGATCAGGCCACACTCCAGGCCTGTTTACGCAATTTTATGAACACGCGGATTTTTTTTTATCCGGTGGAAAATTGCGCGGCACCGGGATTTGAACGATGGACCTCTTGCGCGCGAGGCAGGTGTTCTTTCTCTACGCCACCGCTGCACCTTCATCGCACCACTACTGCGTATCATCCGCAGACTAATGGCATGACCTAGCGCTTTAATCGCACTCTTGGTGACATGATGGCCATGTACGTTGCATCCGACCAACCCAAATGAGACCATGTTCTACCTTTTCTGACCTACGCTTACAACACCGCTACGCAGACTACCACGGGATTTTCGCCCTTCTTTCTCCTGTACGGACGCGAACCTTTTTCCACAATGGATACTATCCTTCCATACCGCCGTGACACCACGGAAATAACTACCCTATCCGAAGCTGCTGCATAGCCAGAAGAGTGTCGCAAGCTTTCCCGTATATTTACGTCAGAAGACCAGCAACGCCAGACGCACCATCGAGAAATTTCCGATGTTCCTGTATCCTATGTCCCTGCCTTGCTAGTGTGGCTTTGGGTTCCAGCCTCTACCCCTGTACTGCCACTGAAACTCGCGTCGAAGTACCAGGGCCCATATCGCGTGATCAACCAAACGTCTCCAGTCAACTATATGGTGGAACCCCTCGAGCTACCTTTGGATCATCGTCGTCGAGGACGCGAAATTGTGCATGTCCAGCGTCTCAAGCCCTATTATGATCCGCCTGTGTTGTCCTACCCGTAGGTCGCCGGGACGGTTTCCTCTTTAGCCGGGGAGATAACTGTACTGTAAAATAGGGAGCTTTGGGGCTGTGGCTACGAGAGTGACAACGACGACGACAGGTAAAAACCGTGTTTTCGGTGCTCGATCGGCTACACTACCTCTCGCTGCTTCATTATATATATATATGTATATGTATATATATATATATATATATATATATATATATATATATATATATATATATATATATATATATATATATATATATATATATATATATATATATATATATATATATATATATATATATATATATATATATATATATACAGTAAACTCGCAGTTGTATGAATGTCGGTTTATGGAATATTTCAGAATAACGACCTTCTTAAAAATACCCGGCAGTTTTCTTATAGATTCTATGCAAAAATGTTTCACATAAACGAAGTTCGGAACAGTCAATATTTCAGTTTAACGAACTCGCTCAAAGGACCAAGGCTTATTTTCACGACTCACGTCGTGTCTCACATCGGCTCAGTTCAGCTTTCCAGTTTTAAGTAACAACGGCAATTCGCGTTCCCACTTTCGAGATGAGTGCGACGAAACGGAAGCGGTTGTCTCTCTCAGACAAGCTGGAAACCTTTCAGCGCCTGGACAACGGTCAAAAGCAAGTGGACGTTGCAAAGAACTATGGAATTGCACCGTCGACGTTGTCAACGATTGTGAAACAAAAATAGAAGCTTGAAGGAGAAACTTCGATGAATCCCGCCAGGAAACGACTCTGCACGGGGTACTTCAAAGAAGTGGACGATGCTGTTGCAGTATGGCCTCGCGACCTACGATCTCAAAACATTCCAGTGTCTGGCCCGATGATACAGGGCAAAGCGAAGGAATTTGCTCTTCTTCTGGATGTTCGTGGCTTCGAAGCAAGCAGTGGATGGCTTACACAATATCGGGATAGACATGGGATCGCGTGGAAAACGATTTGCGGCGAAAGCAAGGATGCCGACGAAGAGGCAGCGAGAACCTGGAGGGATGAGGCTGTAGCTGAGGTTGTAGGGTACATTGGAAAGTTTGGAGACTTTGTGTCTCAACAGGAAGCTGTGCCTGAAGAAGTGTACAAAAACATTGACTCTTTGGACAGTTTTGTTACTTTCTGTGCTTTAAAAGTACAAGTGGAGAAGAAGATTACAGATTTTTTTCTAAGTGAGAAAGGCAGCATTATAACTGTTATGAACCATGTACTTGTTGATATGTAGAAATTCCATTTCACATATTTCTTACACAATGGATATGCCATGTTTTTCGCTCCGTGAATTGCACTTCAATCTTTTGACTCTGTATGCCATGTCTTATGTTGGTCTAGTGAATATTCAGTTTAGTGAACTTTCAGTTAAGTGAACTATTTCCTTCGGTCCCTTGAAGTTCACTCAAGTGAGAGTTCGCTTTATATATATACAGCGCGTGAATAACTGCTGCTGTATCCCTGCCAAATCGGGACGTATAGTGCCGAGCGACACTAGAAGTCACTTTTACGATGGCTCCTCAAGGTTAAAGGTTATTCAAGGATAAACTTGTGCCGAAGGACATGATATACCTTTAAGATGCCGCATTCTTCCTAGTCGCTTTCTGGCAGTAGCGTAGCCAGAAAGTTCGTGTCGGGGGGCGGGGAGGGGGGGGCTCACGTTGCAGTTCGGCTTACTCCTCCCGAAATTTGTCAAGGTATCAACTACATGAATAATAACTGTATTGTCATTGCCAAAGATACTGCAAACGAATTCTTCAACGCTACGCACTGTCAAGAAAAGTAAAATATGTATTTTTTCATACAAGAATATACTCGTATGTCCCAAAAATTGTGCCCGAAATAACTGATATCAATGCTTCCATGTTTTTGTCTATTTAATAAATAAAGAAAATATCACACGAATGTTAGAACTCTATCAGTTCGAAACCAGCAAAGCAGTGCACGCCGCTGATATGAAAAATGTAAAGGCCATGAAATTAACAAGTTCAAGACAAATATTTTATTTAAGCTTTGCCATTCAGGAACCTTGTTCACATTTTTGTACAGATGCAACTGTCACAGAAAAATCTCAATGACGCTGTCATTTGTTCCTATGCATTGCGCAGGAGCAGCTGTCACCGGTAGTGTAGTGTGAGTAATTGCACTGAAGTTATAGTCGCAACAGAGAGCACATATAAAAAGCAGGAGTTCAGTAAAATATACGACGGCGAGACAAATGAAAATGAGCAAATGCGAATATATGACAAACGGGGTACTTTATTTAAATGTTGTCTTCATTAGCATTTAGACATTTGTCCCACTGACTAACGAGTCGCGTGATTCCCGTTTCATAAACCTCCTTGGGTCTCTGCTTCAAAAAGTCTGTAACTGACTTTTTGAAATCATGGTCCGACGTGAATCTGGTTCCCTTGAGCTGTTTTTTGAGTTGCGCCAAAATGTGGAAGTTGCAAGGCTTCCACATTTTGGTTTGGGATGTATGGCGGATTTTTCAGTGTTTCCCACTTGAACTTTTTCAGTTTTATGCAACCACATCAGCGGCGTGGGGACGGGCATTGTCGTGGAGCCAGTTGACCCCATTCGTCTATTTTGCACGTCCTTTGTTCTTGATCCGGCGTTTCACAACACCGGAAACGACTGATAGTATGTCCAGGTTTAGTAAATTCGATCAGTAATGGCCGCTGAAGATAGAAAGAAAAGTCAACATCACCTTTCCGGCAGAAATGACGGCCTTTGCTTTTTTTAGGGGTGGTTAATTCGAATGTTTCCACTGTAAGCCTTGCCGTCGTATTTTCGGCTCGTAGTAGTGGCACTATGATGCGGTCACAATTGCAAACAAGAGATTGTCACCCTCATTGTGATGCCGGATCAGGTGAGTCAAGGCAACACCGAACCTCTCCGTCTTCTGGCGGTGGTTCAAAATCTTGGGCATCCATAGCGCACACAAGAACCGACAACTGAAATGTTCATGGATAATGGTGTGAACTGAACCGTGACTAATGTTCACACGCCTTGGCCGTTTATCGATACTTTTCCCCCGTTCTTGTATAATCAGGTCATTAACCATTGCAATTGTGTTGGGGGTGATTGCACGGTGGCTTCGGCCCGGTCTTGGATTGGCTTTGCAACTTTCACGTCCTTCTCTGAGCAGTTTGCTCCAACGGTTCACGGTAGCCAATGAAATGCAATGTTCAACGTACAGGGCAGCCATACGGCGTCTAATTTCTTGTTGGGAAGCACCTTCAGCTATCAGAAAACTCACAGCACCCCGCTGTTCAACTTTTGGAGCATTCATTATGTCTTACAACCATGTTCAACCCATTGTATGAGAGCATTAAAGAATATTTATCCTCACACCTGCGTGTCACTTTTGTAAATGAGAGATGCCTGTGTGCTATGCGCATGCCTCACAGATATTCAACCAAACCATTATTTCACGAATGGGTTGGCGCAGTTTCTTTTGACTCGCCCCCCTGCATTAGAAATGCGAAGATACAATGGAATATGCCAATGCGAAGATACAGCTTGATAAAGGGCAAAAAAGTACCACTGGAAACAAAGTTCACTGCACGTATACAGAAAACCTCGCAACAAAATATTTAAATATACGTATAAGTCTCCAAAAATCTATGTATATAAGAAAAAGTCACTGCATATAATGCGTCAAGCAAGGCGAATAAACATGTTGCGCAATCACAGATCACAGAATACTAAGCCCTCCCTCCCTCCCTCCCTCCCTCCCTCCACTCGCCGTGATGTATCGCGCGCGACGGAAGGCGGCGTGCTTCCTGCCCCCTTTTCTGCTTGCGCACACAACACTGAGCCACCATCGTAAGCTCACCTATGCCACCACCACTCCCCTACGCTTTCACTCGCACATATAGCATACGGCGCGCCGTCACGATGTTGTCGCATAGGACTTTATACAGAACATGAGGGCGACGGCGATGGCAGGAATGCGCCTGCAGTGTCCATATAATTGCTATCGCAATGGTATAGTAAGAGTATACGGCAACTGAAGCGCCCCGTGGGCCATTAATTACTTTCCCCAAAAGAAGAAGTAACAAAATAGAAGTTTCACCATACGACAATTCGCTTCGCCGCAACAATGTCTTTTTCTTCTTTCTTTTGTGGGGTGGGGGCACCGAAATGAAAAAAAAAGCGCAAAGGAAAGATTGTTGGCCACAATCGAACGCCTACCTTGGGCACCTCTAATGGTCGTACCGAAGGAATATTGAAGAAAACGTGAGACGTTTGGCCTACAGAGAAGCATACGCATACTGCTCGGTATCCTACACCGGCGAGACAAGAGTTTCCGGAGTGCTCCGCGCTCAAGTGAACTCATTGCAATCCGTCGAGTCCCCACAGTGATGCCGGCGAGCGACCATTGTTTCTTTCTCTCGTCTGCTAGCCGGAAAGCGTCCAAAACTGTGTCAGCCGAAAATTCACTCGGCCAGAGGAAAACGAACGCGCACTGAACTGCGCCGCGCGGTGGTCGGGCCAACACAAGAAAAACGCATTCGCTTTGGCTGGCTCTGACAGCCCGTGGGTGGCAAGAACAAGAAAATTGAACAGGCTCAATGTGTCCTCGCGAATAAAAGTCAAACTAGAAAAATAAATAAGAACGTAGTTACCTTTGCTGGCTTTAGTGTCTTGACACAGATGCTTTGGCACAGGTTAAAAACATGTTGATATTCTTTTATGTGATATGACGGTACAAATGAACCCTCGCAACGCTTCGTCTCATCGGACCTCGCTGCGTGCTTTGTCAACTTGTCTGATAGTCTGTTGATTTGGCTTGTCTCGCTGTATGGTCCGATGTACGACTTTAGAGAAGTCAATGCACCTTTGGCGTCAAATGTTTATATAAACATTAAACCCACAAAGTTCCCGAAATGGAAATGGAAATGGAAACGACTGTGGAAATGTCACTGCACCTTTCGCATCAGAAGTTTATGAGAACTTTATACCCACAAAGTTTCGGAAACGAAATTCATGCGCTCCGCATATTCCGCGGCCTCCGCGATATGCCGCGACAAGCCGTTTCGCCTTCGAAACGCCCTTGAAACTTTGTGCTCGGATGGGGCTCCTTGCGTCATGTGACTCCCGGTGCATTGGCGTTGCCGCGTAATCCGGCCCGAGTTCACAATGTTCGCGCTGAAATGTCTTTTCGAGCGTGAAATAGACGTTCTAGACAAAATACAGAACGGTTTCCGGCGTCGGGGGTTGTTTTGGTCGGCGGTGCATGACAGCACGAAAAAATTTGGGGGAGGGGCAGAAGTCCCATGAGCACCCCCCCCCCCTCGGCTACGCCCCTGCTTTCTGGTGGTAGCTAAAGTTCCCTCACGTGCTGTTACGGACTGAAAGTTGTCAGTCGCAATCCCGAGTAACAACCTATTACTGCTCACATTCACACTACCCGCCACGCAACAGCACGGCGCTTCTGGCGTTTTTACAATAAAGCGTCATCGAGTGCAACGGGGTCTGGCACCTTTTTTAGTGACAAATAATTTCAATACCACGGTTAAAATTCTTCGCACATTCGCACTTGTAAATGCTCTTTTCATCGCTATGCCGAGCTCTTTAGATAATTTCGTGTTGCATAACCCTCTGGCATACTACTTTCAAACATGCCTTCAAGCGCAATTTGAAAAGTAGTCGCCTTTGTGTTTCTACCGCTAAATGCGCGTGTGTAACGCCATAGCGCTCGAGACTAATCTATGAACATGTCCGTCACCCGTGTAGCGCTGTATATACCTGTAAAGGTAAATCGTGAAGATAATTCGGCGAAGAAAACGCGTGCATTACCTACATCAGACTACAGTATCTTTTAGACAGACAGACAGACAGACAGACAGACAGACAGACAGACAGACAGACAGACAGACAGACAGACAGACAGACAGACAGACAGACAGACAGACAGACAGACAGACAGACAGACACAGACAGACAGACAGACAGACAGACAGACAGACAGACAGACAGACAGACAGACAGACAGACAGACAGACAGACAGGCAGACAGACAGACAGATAGATAGATACCACGTTTATTCATGTCAGTTTGAATAGAATAATAATCATGCCTACCAAAGCTTCAAAGGGCTTGAGTGGCAGCGCCTGGCGACAGCGATCAATGACAGAAATACACAAAAACGAAAAAAATAAAGATGTTGTAGAGAACCTGTACCCCCCAACAAAAAAAAATGCACAGAGACGAAACAGCTACTCAATCAAAAGGAATGACAACATTTTGGAAATGAAGGCAATAACAGCAAATGAAAACAGTTATGGGGCAGGAAGCTGCGTAGAAATGGATCGCAAAGTTTTTTTCAGACCACATTAGGTGCTGGGCTTTTCAAATAAACAGGTACACAGTATTAACGCGCTCGTTTTCCATACCGTGTTGACAAATCGAGAAATGCTACAGGGATATTTTGGCATCCAATCACGTGCAGGAACATATGGAATAGTGAACTGACTGTACCAAAATTGCTTTAATGCAACTGTTTCTATTAACAGAGCATTAAAGTTTGGAAACATTAGCCTTTTAAAAATGTCAGTGTAATTGGCAATTGACAGATCGTATGCAATATGCTTGAGAATGGCATGCAAAAGAAAATTCACCCTTTGTTGCCAACGAACCGTACAGTGACAATAAGCAGTGATACCATACCTAAGCACACCATACGCCACAGCATGTATGAAACAACTGCGGACGGAAAAAAGCATAAAATGTCTGATCTTATATAGCACACACGATACGGCACGAAGTCTCTGGTATACAAAAGAAAGGTGAGAGTTCCAAGGAAGCCCACAATCAAAGATGAGGCCAAGATATTAACTCGATTGCTCATAATTTACTGGTTCACAGTTGCACTGAAAACACGTGGAAGTATGCAAATAAGGAGGAGAACTCAATTCAACTTGTTTTAATGGGTTATGAAAGGATATAAGCAGCGTTTTAGGCTTATTAACATTTGTAACGTTAAAATTAAACCAGCCCATAGCTTTAATAGTTGCCTTTTGTAATGCTGTAAGTACATCTATTTTTGTTGCGCGTGATTAACATACAAGTTAAATAACAAAGGACTCAATATAGGACCTTGTGGGACACCAGATTTAATTACCGTGAAATCGCTGTGAAGTACGGAAATCGACGTACACTGACGCTTGTCAGACAAATGGTTACTCAGCATTTGCAAAAATGAAGCACGAGATCCCATTGTTGCAAGTTCGTCAAGCAAAAGTATAATTGCATTTGCTATCGAAGGCCTCGCTTACGTCAAGAAAAAGGGTGCACACGACTTGGTTGTCCTCAAAAGCTGAATTTAGCATACGGGGGAATTCTTCAAGAATGACTGTTGTTCCTTTTCTTGTTATGATGCCGTACGGACATGGTGATAGTAGACTGCGAACATAAAAAAAAATATCATAGTAAGCAGTAAATGCTTTTCGAAAATTTCTGCAACGCATGGCAGGATTGAGATTGGTCTATAATTAGTGATAACGTTTCTGGAGCCTCCCTTATACAATGGTATAACTTTAGCAGCTTTCATTGAAGTCGGTATTATGCCCGTAAAGATTATACTGTTCGAAATAGCTAGCAGGACACCTTCAATCCATTCAATATTTCCGCACAAGTCTGAAACCATGATGCTATAATCACCGGAAGATTTACTACGTATACCAAAAACAATAAACTTTAGAACATTTTCGGTTACATTAGAGAGGAAAAAAGATTCTACCAAACTGTGGGGCATAGGACAGCCGGAAGGCGGAGTTCGAGGTGCACTAGACACAAGAGAAAACAGGTTGTTAAAATCCTTTGCAATGCTCTGTCAATCTTTACGAAAATATGATATAAAATAGGTATTATTATAAATGGCAGCATTCATTTGTTTCACATTAGTTAACAACGACCATGTTTTCTTGATGTTAAAACGTGCATCATTAAATTCAGAAGAAAAACGGTTGCGCTTATCACGAAGAATCGTGGCATTCACACGATTTCGTTCGTGTTTAAATTTCACTAATAAGGCGGTTAATAATAGGTAGTTAACAATCATAAGACCGTTATTACCCCTTCAGGGGGAATTTCAAGTCCTGTCCCCATCCAGGTGCGAATCTGGACAGGAGGAATGCGACTGGACGGAAGATGCTCACCCAGCAGCTATTCAAGAGATCCATGGCTCTTTTAGCTAAGGCATGTTGGGGGAACGCTATTCGTAAGTACGTTGCCAGTATGTTTTCTTTCTTTCCTCACAAACATGTATCATTCCGATTAATGACTTTTTGGCTACATCGTTGCATGCCGACAACATGGCCTGAAAGTGGTTTAACCTGTGATTCCGTTCGTGGTTCTTCTCTACGACAATGGGTACATAATAATAATCAAAAGGAGAAACAAACCGCCTCGAACGCTTTTTAAGCAGCGTGGACGCAGACATATCGAACTGTGCAACCTGTGAAACCCTGCATCTTCATTATTGACTTAAAACACATCGTCATATTTGGCCAGAGCCGTTAGGAAGCACATACACGCTAACGTCTCTAAATTGCCTCTAAAGCGAGGAAGCGATTATTACAACTAGGGTTTTATGGAAATGGCAGCTGCGGAAGTACGCACCAAAGTATAGAAGTTAAAAACCGAGCCTCAAAATCTCAAGAACACTCGAAGAACGGAGCTGTTCAACGGCGCAACCATAATTATGTGGAGGTTGAGCATCCTACCCAAGGACGGTGCTTGAACGAAACGGAACGAAACGGAAAGATAATGAAGTGTTGGTGAAAATGTTTGACCATAGCTTCTTTATTTTTCAGGTTTAACAAATACTTTATGGTTGGAAAATGCAGTCGCAGAAACTACGAGCAGAAGAGGAAGAAAAAAGAGGTACAAACAGCAACTACCCTTGCCATCTTGTTTGGTTTTCAGTCGTTCCAAACACCACAAAGCTGAGGTTGAACGTGCCGAAGGTGTGAAACCCGATGGTAAGGAGGCACGATGGATGCTGACCTTGTTGGAGAAGGACGCCTGTGGTCGTCGTGCGTCTTACGGTTCCAGGGATAAGAAAGAAGACCGACCTGCCTACCTTGGCCTTGAAGCAAGCAGCTCTGGATTGTTCGCACACTCTCTAGTTTGATCGAGTCCACATATATACGGATGGCACTTCCACTCAGACCAGCTCCACCAGCGCAGTGGTTATACCATCACGATCACTAAGCATCCAATACAAGATTTCTCACTTGACAACATCGACCGGTTCGGAGCTTGTAGCCCTCCGAGGTGCCGTTGATTATATTAATAACCAACCGGCTAATCGGTAGGCTATATTCTGCGATTCGAAGGCGGCCTTACAATGTCTTCTGGCATCTATTCGTCGCGGGTCATGTGAACAACTCGTGTCGGAGATACGAGAAATGCACCATCACATGATCTCGAAAGGACACGACGTCGTGTTTCAGTGGCTGCCTGGTCATTGCGGTATCTCCGGCAACGACCTCGCTGACGAAGCTGCTAGAAAAGCACACGAAGGAGCAACCCTTGTTTCAATACCTTTATCGCGGACCGACGCAGCCCAACACTTAGGCAAGCTAGCGCACTCTTTGACATTGGAGAAGTGGCACACACCTCAATTCACTCAACATCGCTTGCATTCCCTCGATCCCTCTATGCAACTGCGGCTGTTACCAGGTCTTCCGCGAAATGAGGAAACAGTGCTGTGCCGCTTACGTTTGGGCGTCGCATTCACCAATGCTTATGCATTTCTGATTGTAATGGCTGATAGCGCCGAGTGCAATGCCTGCGGTGTCGAGGAAACCATAGAACACCTACTGTGCTACTGCCCACCTTTTGAAAATAAAAGGCAAGACCTCTGCACAGCTCTCAATCAGCTAGATGGAAGGCCGTTCACCTTGAACAAGATCTTGGGACCATGGCCTCGCATATTGCAGCTACAAAAGGCCACAAAAGCGCTGCTGCGATATTTGAAAGCGACCGGATTGAGTCAGCGTCGGTGATCCGGACTGAGTGACCGACTGATATCTCCAGTGGACTTTCTCTTCTTTTAATCTTTCCGTCCCCCTTTCCCTTTCCCCAGTGTAGGGTAGCCAACCGGGCTCAGTCCTGGTTAACCTCCCTACCTTTCATTTATCATTTTCTCTCTCTCTCTCTCAGTCGTCCCAAAACTTAGAGGATGCTTTTGCTCTCCTGCTTCTATAATGGATACAATGGACGTCAGGTTACCACTGAAAAGCTTATTAAAAATGATATTTCGTGTGTACTAATTTGTAAAAGTGTCTACGTGTATGCCCTTGGTGGAGCGAAGTGTGTCGTGGAGATTAGCGTAAAAATATTTTACTTGGATGTATAAAAAGACATACTGTGTCCACCCAGCCGTTATTCGCGTGAGGTTAAGATACAGGATTTACAGGCCCTTACAGGATTTTATAGTATAACCACTGAGTTCTAGAAAATGCGCACGTTAGGCTCCATATATCAAAGATTCCTAAATATTGCTTGAATGCAAGTTGTGAATGTGAACATTACGTCTTCTCATACATCTAGTAGGCCGCACTTCCTGAACAAAAGAAAATGCCACGTTGGTGCGAATACAAAAGGTTCTGCACCTAGAAGGCCGCCCTTCCTGAACAAAAGAAAATGCCACGTTGGTACGAATACAAAATGTTCTGCACCTAGTAGGCCGCACTTTGTGAACTAAAGAAAATGCCACGTTGGTAAGAATACAAAAAGTTCTGCACAGTCTTCAGGAACTTTTTGAATTACTTTACAGGAGAAAAATTGTGAGCGCACAAAATTAGGCAGGCCAGAAATGAAGAAAGCACGCGAGAGGATTTTGCAATAGAACGACGGGAGTACGGTTCTTTCACTAATTGCGTTCATGCATATTTTAAACCTGACAAGATTGAGCACTTTGAATTTCTAACTACGCCCTGCAAAGTCTACACGCACGTTTAAGGAAAAGATTAAAGTAAGGCCGTGAACCTCACTACTGAGAATGCTTTGTTCTGGCTGTTCTCGAATTGGACTGTTTTCTTTGAAAGCCAAGGAAGAAAGAGCCAGCAAAGAATTTGGTGATGATACGACGCATGAGGAAGGCAATTATAGTTGGTAATCATCCTGGCGTTATTCGCCTGTCCCATGCTCTGAGAACGCATGGTGTTTCAAATTTTTCTGTCCATTATACACTTTTCCAACATCACGTGTGAATACCGAAAGTCATCAAGCAATACTGGCAGCGAGCTCTGTCAGCATCGCGGGGTTTTTTTTTTCTTCTTCTGAAGATTTCAGAATGTTCTGTGTTTCTTAGGCTTTAAGTCTTTCCATCTATTCAAGGCCCTCCATCTCGATTCCCAGAACGAGCTTATTATCTGCTCCCAAAAAAACTTGCGCTTGAAGCAAGAGTGCGTTATGAAATTGCCGGTGTCGAAATTTCTTTGTCCAATTACCTCGAATGGTGATCAGGCAGAATTCGGGATATAATTATGAGAGAGAAGTGTGAATCTGAGTCGAAAAAAAATTAGAACATCCGGACAATATACTGGGAGGTCCATCCGCTCACTGGGAAAGGCAGCTCAGCAAATGGTTCAGTGCTGAAGCTTGAACAACGACCAGAAAGTAGAAAGCTACTTGGTAAAAAAAAAGGTTTATCAAGTTTTCCGCATGGATACCACAGAACTAAATATCCACCGCGCATGTTCACATAACTGTTATGCAAAAATACCGCTAAATGACCGCTTACGGCGACGTTGCATGATTGTTTCGACATTCGTGTATATGAAATTGGACATATCCGAGTTCTTTTTCTTATTCAAACTCTGTCTCCTTCTACTATTAATGTTCTCAGCGCAGCTTGCAGGAAAATGTACAAAGATAGCAGAATGCCAAATAAAGGGCCATTTTTGTACACCTCTCTGTGTATTTATGAGGCATGAGGTTATCTCACAATTCATCAATGTAAGCATGTATGCAGAGCTCCAACTGAGGCAGCTGGCGTTCGCTACTATTATGTTAATTAATGTCATCAAATTCTAGACTGCGGGAGTTACTGTGGCTGAGAAAGTTCAGAGTCACGATACTTGACACCTCAAATGCAATATATCGGTGTGCTCGTAGTTTAGAATCTACATTGTTAAATGTACGCCCTTTGGGTCGTGTCTTGCCACACAACAATAAGGGTCATCTGTCTAGGTTGCGTTTCCTTTCTTCAAAACACTGCGCTCGCTACTTTCCTGTCGAGACTGCGCTGTCATGCTGATAACGTACATGCCATTCGTGACTTGGAAGTACCGGGCTCGCAGCGTTAAAGAAACGAAATCCGGACGAGACAGATAAGGATTATACTCTAAAAACAGTTACACCCTTTGGGGTGTATATTTGCCACACAACAATAATCGTCATCTGTCTTGCCCGCATTTCCTTTCTTTAACGCTGCGAGCACGGTACTTCCAAGTCACGAATGGCATGCGCGTTATCGGTATTACAGGGCGTTCTCGACAGGAAACGAACGAGTGCAGCGTTTTCAAGAAAGGAAATGCGGTCAAGACAGACGACGATTATCGTTGTGTGGCAAATATACACCCCAAAGGGTGTAAACTTTTTCAGAGTGTATTATTGTGTGGCAAGATACGACCAAAAGGGTTTAATTTTATGTAAGAGTGTAGTGGCAAGACGGCTGAAATATGACCTCAGCCACGAAAAAAAATAAAAATTTACTTATTTAGCACGTGAGTTACCGGCGCACCTCAGCATTTGCGCAGCCTTTCTGGTGAACATTCTACTTTGTTTTCATTACCAAGTTAACAATTCGCTACCTGTGGCTATCATGAATGCAATAAGCTCGGTTGCTTGAGTTCTAAAATGCAAGATATTATTTTCACGTCTCGCCCAGGCCTCAGCAGTGCTTCGTCATTTCTTGCGCAATTTTTTTCTACACTGTACGGCATATGGTATTGCTGTGATCAGATCTCGTATTATTATTATTATTATTATTATTATTATTATTATTATTATTATTATTATTATTATTATTATCATTATATTTGAAAACATATATAGACATGGCAGAAAAAGGAAAGCGAGGAGCAGGCTGACAACTGCCACAGGAGGGAGCACAAAGCCTGCCTACTCTTCAGAATAGAGGAGGAGGCAGAAAGTATGGTGGATAGAAAGGTGCAGTGTAACGGGCGGGAGCCGGTGGGGCGTCCAGAGGAGCAATGAAATTGTAGATGGCACTGCTTGCAGCTGGTATGCCGCTTTCGCGACTTTTGAAGGGGACGGCGCATGGCAGCTAGCACGCGCGTCGCGTTCACGTTGCGTCGCGTTTGAATGTATTGCGCGGTGCAAACGTCACGAAGTTTTAGCAGCTCAGAGATGCATTGTTAACATGATCTTGGATTGTAGCGCGAAGTGACACAGACGCAAGCTAGAAGCAGACAGGACGAGCGCTTCTAGTCTCTGTCTGTGTCACTTCGCGCTACAACCCAAGATGATGTTACCGTACCAACTCGCCCAACTTTCTATCCTTTTGCATGCATTATTAAGAAGGGTGGCACTTCTTCGGAGAGCAGAGAAGGAAAAGATGCGTTATCTGCAGCGCGGTAACGCGCAGCAAATGTTTAACCATCCGATTTTAAAAAAGTAGGAAGATCGCATTTCAAGGTCACACTGGACGAGTTGGTTTTTACGAGTTCGGTTAGTGTTAGCGCAAGCGAACGTGGACCGTGGACACAAACCGGAAACGCCGACTTTCAACTTTTGTCATTCGGTTATCTGCCGCAAATATCGCCAGTGGGCGCAGAGAAAATTGTACACGCAAACCGACAAAAACAGCGCTGGGGCTGCGCGAAATAAACCGGGGAATAACATCACCACGTCGTTCAGATCGCTCTCCGCGTCCGCATACGCCAGCGACATGCCCTTTAAAAAGCTTTAGCTTTGTAAAAAAAAATTACGTACGTATGTCGGCCCTTTGGCGAACCTCAACATGCACTAAATATTTTCCATCACTGCTTTTGTTTTACACGCCCACAAGACGAGAGGAAACAATTTATTACATAGAACAGTAATCCACATGCACACATCAGACCGAGCTTAGCAGTAGACTCTACTTCCTTTTCCCTAACTGCAAATGTTTCTGGCGCTCCTTTTGGAGAGCCTTGTCCTTGTTCAAGAGTACTGTGAAAGATAGGAGCCTAGTTAACACCACAAACTGGATCATTCTTGCAGTGAGCTTTTTGCGATGGAGCTCGCATCCGACTAGGCGGAGTGTTAAACTGCTCAAGAACTGCATAAAATCATGCACACTGAAAGCATAAATCTTCTCTGTTTAAAAAAATAATGTGAATGCATCCTCTAGCACTTTATTGAGCATGTCTAACTCATGTCCATGGTACAACAGGCCTCCCCGTCAAATTTCTTGCGTGAACACGCTGTCTGCATTGCATTCAGCTGCTTTTCTGGTGACTGTGAGGCCAGAAGCACAACGTTGGTGAGAAATTTTGCCACTGAACTAAACTGTGCAAAATATATTCGCGCTTCCCACACCATAAGTGCCCGTCGCGTTATCTAATACATAACACAGGAACAGCACAACGCGTTACTAGGTCCTTAAAATCACAGTGGCACATGTGCAACGGTTCCCAGCTTCCAATTGATCACTATCGACGTCAGAACAAGCGCAGCCTACGCGCCTACGTTTGCCCGGCAGACCTCGCTGGTGCTACACTGGCAAGGGCCGCGCTGCGGCTTGTCTTTGCACACCAGAAAGCTTCAGCGCCCCTGGCGGCGCCGGGAAATTTCATCGTTCATCAGGCGTCTCCCTCGCCCGGCGCAGATGCGCCGCCCGTCACACTGACCCCTTCTAGCCACCATACAGACACATAGAAATGGAAGATAGGAAGGAGGCGAGGAAGGAAGAAGGAAAGGGAAAGATGACAAATCTCAAAGAATAAAGCAGAGCTCACGCAGTATAGGGCCGGTCACTCCAGGTCACGCTATTAAGCAATGTTAAAATAGAATAAATAGTGTCTGAGGTCTTTTCGCTTCAAATCACAAATGAGCCACAAATGTGAACGCGTAGATAGCCGATACGCAGATTGGAAGAAACCTAGTCTAGTGGTTATGTAACTCAAAACTTAGCCGGGAACTTACAGATATTGTACAGTGGCGCTAGAACAATAGTTTGTGGTAGGAACCAATGCAAAGAAAATTTACTCGTGATATAACCTTGCACTCTGTAACGCATCAATCAACCTTAACTGTCGCTGTGTTTCGGAAGTTACTCAAACTACCCTTTTCTAGGTGTCATTCTTGATTTCAACCTAAAATACACTGGGCATATTTCACTCCTTAAGTAAAAAGCAGCGTTTAGCGTTAGAATAGTAACCAAGTAGCACGCAGTTATATCATACTGCATACTAACAGGATACGGCATCCTTAGGATATTTTTTAACATTGCGCTTAATTAGCTAATTAACCAAGATTAATTAGGCAATTTTAATAATATTCCAATTAGGGACACGTGCGTTTCGTTACGTTGCAGAGGGCCATTTCAAAACGACCGATCTAATTTTTTTGTGGGAACGTATACATGCTTCGGGAAAAAAATTCACTTGAAATGTTATAGATCGATCAGCTTTCTGTTCGTTGCCTGCAAAGTATTTATTAAGGTAATCGCAAATAGAGTCAGAAATACATTAGACTTCTGTCAACCAAAAAACCAGGCAGGATTTCGTAAAGGCTACTCAACAATATACCATATTCACACTATCAATGAGGTGATAGAGAAATGTGCGGAATATAACCAACCCTTATATATAGCTTTCATTGATTACGAAAAAGCGTTTGATTCAGTCGAAAACTCAGCAAACATGCAGGCATCATGGAATCAGGGTGTAGACGAGCCATATGTAAAAATACTGAAAAATATATATAGCGGCTCCACAGCCACCGTAGTCCTCCATAAAGAAAACAACAAAATCCCAATAAATATATAAGGCGACATTGTACTAGCGCGTAAAAAAAAAAAAAGACAGGGACAGGAACATGAAAAAAGACACACCGAACGCTAGTCTTTTTTCATGTTCCTTTCCGAGTCTTTTTTTATGCGCTAGTGCAATGTCTCCTATACGAATATCCACCACTAGCCCAGCTTTCTGCCTTAAATCCCTATAAAGGAGGGCGTCAGGCAGGGAAACACGATCTCTCCAATTCTATTCGCAGCGTGTTTACAGGAGGTATTCAGAGACTTGGATTGGAAAGAATCGGCAATAAGAGTTTATGGAGACTACCTTAGTAACGTGTGATTCGCTCATGATATTGCCTTGCTTAGTAACTCAAGGGACCAATTGCAATGCATCCTCACTGACCTGGACAGGGAAAGCCCCCAGAAGGGAGGGTCTAAAAATTAATCTGTAGAAAACTAAAGTAATATTTAACAGTCTCGGAAGAGAGCAGCAGTTTACGATAGGTAGCGAGGCACTGGAAATGGTAAGGGAATACATCTACTTAGGGCAGGTATTGACCGCGGATCCGGATCATGAGACTAAAATAATCAGAAGAATGAGGATGGGCTGGGGTGCGTTTGGCAGGCATTCTCAGATCATGAACAGTAGGTTGTCATTATCCACCAAGAGTAAAGTGTATAACAGCTGTGTCTTACCAGTACTCACGTACGGAGCAGAAACCTGGAGGCTTACGAATAAGGTTCTATTTAAATTGAGGACGACGCAACGAGCTATGGAAAGAACAATGAGGGATGTAACTTTATAGGGGGGGGGGGATAAAAGAGAGCATGTTGAGTGAGGGAAGAAACGCGAGGTAATGCCCTCTTAGTTGAAATCAAGAAATAGAAATGGGGGGGGGGGGCATGGGCAGGGCATGTAATGAGGAGGGAAGATAACCGATGGTCATTAAGGGTTACGGAGTGGATTCCAGGAGAAGGGAAGCGTAGCAGGGGGCGGCAGAAAGTTAGGCGGGCGGATGAGGTGAAGAAGTTTGCAGGGACAACATGTCCACAATTAGCACATGACTGGGGTAGTTTTAGAAGTATTGGAGAGGCTTTTGCCCTGAAGTGGGTGTAGCCAGGCTGACGATGATGCTGCTGATGATGACATGCTTCGTGATTTTTTTTTTTTGAGGGGGGGACGTCTAAAGAAAGTCCGCGAAATATGAACTAACACCATGTACACTTTAAAGAATTACGCCCTTTGGGGTGTATATCTTCCACACAACAATAATTGTCATTTGCCTTGCTTGCGTTTCCTTTCTTGAAAACGCCGCGCCGGCTACTTCCCTGTCGGCAATGCTATGTCATGCTGATAACGCGCATGCCGTTCGTTACTGGGAAGTACAAGGCTCGCAGCGTTAAAGAAGGGAAATGCAGACAAGGCAGATGACGTTTATCGTTGCGTGGCAACATACCACTCAAATGGTGTAAACTTTTCGTAGAGTGTAACTGCGCTCGTGCGCTATCGCATTGCAGCCCTCTCAACGATGCATCGAGCCCACCGCTTATCAGAGACGACGGCGCTTCCTTTCCGTACGCCATCGTCAAAGATGCTGACGCACCGTGAGGCCGATGCCTAGAGCCGCGGCCGATCACTTCGCCACGGTCGCGCGCACGGTTCTTTCGCAAGAAGCGCGATTGAGAGCGCTGCAATACGGTAGCGCGTGAGCGCAGTCACGTGGTTTTATTTCATATTTCGCGGGCTTTTGCTAAACGGCAGAAAAAATCTCCGCGCAGCATGAACGTTGCCACAAAAAAATTGGATCAGTCGTTTTCGAATACCCTGTAGAACGTAAGGAAACGCGCTTGGCCTTGAATGGAATATTAAAAAAATTGCATAATTGATCTTAGTTGATTAACTAATTAAGCGCAATATAAAAATACCTTAAGGAGCGCCACATGACGGCAAACCATAGGTCCTTGGTTTCATTCAGTTGCGGTCAACCACTTTTTTTTAAATCCTTGGTTCAAGTTACGTGAAACACCCTGTATGTATGCATATACAGGGCGCCGCAACTAACGTACGTTGGCCAAGCTGTTAAAAAAGGAGATAATAAAATAACGCTGCAGGATATGATTTAGAACCCTACAGTTTTCGGTCGTCAGACCTTGATGAACGAACACCGTTGGTGTTAATGTTATCTTGCACCGTGTTTTCTTTACCTTTTTTTTTTTTGAACAGTTGGGTTAACTTTGGCTGGGACACATGGTACATAAAACCATGCACGCTGGCGCGACCAATATAAGCGTCTTTTTTTTCACGAGTAGAAGAAACCAATAGCGGCAATATTGTGAAAGAAATCAAATGTTGTATTAAGAGTATAGCAAACGTGGCGACGGATGCTAGCTACTAGGACTCAACATGCAAGAAGCGCGGTGAGAGCCAATCAGACCTACCTGATATATGGGTCCCTGCGTGATTGAAGGTCACACGTACTAGTTGGTTGTTAGAGTTTAGTTTCTCCTAAATAATAGGGTAAACCCGCGGAACTTATGCAATAAATACGAAAAGTGTGACAACTTTTTATTGAACGTTGAGGCGCCAGAGATTGACCCGTTACGAAAAGAAACACTTGATTGTCATCATCATCAGTTGCCCGGACGAAAATTTGCAGTGCTTCCGGTTTCCAGTCGCCATTTAGCATTTCGAAGCGTGTGTTGAGGTTAAGGCAGGCATGTTGTGACCGTTGGCGTGTTCGTCCCGAGCACGCCAGGCCGTAGAGGTAATGCTAGCGACGTCTCCTAAATGTTCAGAGACCGATGATGCTGACTCATCGATGCTGCCGGCCGAAGTGGCTGAACGTTTTGACTGCGTCGGAGGAGGGAGCCTTTTGATGGGTTCGAGGTAAGTGCAATAAATGATGGTTTTCTGCGCCGAAGAGGAGTGCTGGTTGAAGTTCTTTTCTGCAAGAATTTCCGGCTCATAAAAAATTGTAGGCGGAAATTTAGTGTTCTGGAATGGGTAATTATGGCATTTTGCTATGAGTGTACAAGCGTACACAATCGCTTTTCATCATGTCGACCGAGTTAAACTAGGTCTGTCTTATAGACTGGTGCGACTTGTAGATAATTATTTTTTCTTCGTACCTCGAAAAAATGGGGGGGGGGGGAGGCGAGAGTGAGATTGATATGAGGATGCTACTTGCTCTCTAAAATACACTATTACCTATCATCTCGGGGCAGTACCTATCCTTCTGATTTGTCACTAATTGAACACATACGAAATCAAGGCAGCTGTAGTTGATTAAGAACAAGGGCTTCTCCTTGCTTTTCATTGATTGCTTTTTTTTACTTACAAACTCCAGGAGAATGTAAGTAAAAAAAAAGGCAATCAATGAGAAGCAGTTTTGTAAAGAAGAGTGGGCATGTAATAAAGCGCAAGGTGAATATAAAAGCGAAAGAAGGAGGAGGGCAGTGGAACAATTTGTGAATCTATGACACAACAACGCCAAAAGCTCGAAAAAGAACAATGACAGCCAGTAAATAAAAATATCGAGATCACGAACATATGCGTTATGAACACTCTGCATTCTGTGGACGGTTCAGTGTTCCTGACAGGCAGAAACATGGAAACATCTATGTTTTCTGGTAATCTTTAGTGGCATACGAAGCATTATACAACTCATGAGTTCGGGGCAGGCGAGGATACCGTGAAGGAGGTCGAAAAGAAACAGAAGCTCAGCGCGATTACGTCGCCAGCCAAATACGGGCAATGACAATCCAACAGTGCTAGAGCAAAGTCCCCTGTCCGGGTCAGCAGAGCGGTGATGATATATGCTTAGAAACTTTTTTCTGGACCCGATCTATAAGTCAATGCTGGATTGAGAAATGTCATTGCCCGCAAACGGTGCGTATTCAAGTTGAGTAAGACAAATTGTTGTGTAGAACTGGGGAATGATGTAGGAGAATTCAATTCTCTCGATAGGCTTGAAACAGAGCCGACCGTGTGCATTTCAACACGTTTAGTGTGAGCAGAAAAGCGTAAAGTCGCATCATAAAGTGCACCAAGATCGTTTATCTCGCAGACCTTACCCAATGATACAGAATCCTCAGAATAGGAAAAAGAAATGCTTGCTGTTTTGCCTGCGAGAGACATGACTTTGCTCTTAGCAGGTTATTTTTGCAACATTCAGAAAACGAAAAGAGATCCGACTGCAGGATGCGACAGTCATCACTTTATGAAGTTCCTTTAAAATCTTGATGTCACCGGCATGTAGAAGGAAAGAAGAATTCTAAATAACGCGAAGAATGACATTATTAAAGATTAGTAAAAGGAAGGGTCCTAATACTGATGCTTGAGGGACACCGCTAGTGGCCATGTAAAAAGAAGACGTTTAGCCATTGACGTTAACATAACTTGATCTATCAAGGAGATAACTGCGCAAGAGACTGAGAATTGACAAGTCAAGGCCAAAGTGCGCACGCTTGATCAGGAGCCGTGAGCGGCTGACAACATCAAAAGTTTGGAGGTCAGAGTAAATGTTGTCAACTTGCTTCACTAGAAGTAACCACGCGGAGATCGCGGTCATGAAACTCGCAAAATTTGAGATAGTGGAGCGGCCGGTGAGAGATACATATTGATCCGGAATCAATCAGTTCTTCACAGTAGACAATAATCCGTTCTGAAGAGCAAGCTCGAGCACCTTAGACGTGGCACACAGAAGAAAACTCGGGCGGTAATTCGAGACATCGGTCACAGAGCGAGAACTAAATACAGCAAAAACACGAGCAGTTTTCCACATGTCAGGGAAGGTGGAAGTATTCAAAGAGTTACAAAATATAGATGTCAATACTGGGGCAAATATACTTCCGTAAGCTCTTAAAATTGCTGAAGAAGTGCCATCAGGACCGCAGAATACGGAAGGCTTCAAGCGCTTAGAGCATTCGCTGATGAGCTTTTCATCAAACAACGCAGCACACGCGCGATGTAGTAAGCGTCGTGGGCTGTTGACTGTTACCGGCGTGGAAACCTGAGGCTTTATATAAGGATGAGAAATGGGCAGCAAAACATTCCGCGACTGCTTGGCATCCTGCTGCGCTGGAGTCGAGCAGGCGAAAACACTCCACAATTACTAGAGCGCTTGAGGATATACTTCGAAAATTCCGCCAGCCGGTTAGCGGCGCCCTTTTCTAAGAATGCAGTTATATGAGTCTTGATCCCTCTTATCGAGGTGTTTGCAGACAGTCCTAAAAAAAATAAAGCGGAATGCTTCTCTTCGTCCATTAGGCACAGGACTTCTGGATTTTCGGTGCGCGCGATCATTATGCTTTGAGGCAGTTATAATTCAGGTGAGAACCAATGGGGGATACTAATAGCGTTTGGGTCTGTAGCCGAAAACGTATAAAACAAGTTTCGTAAACTGATCTAGTTTGTCATCAGCATTAGTTTTGCCTGTAATCAGTGACCAATCGGTGGTGCACAAGCGGTCATATAAACCAATATAATCATCACGCTTGACAACAAACCGAGAGGATCAATTTATGCCACTTGAGGAGCTCTGCCTCAGGCATCTAAAACTTGAGCATTCGAGATGCAAAGATATAAACGTTGGCACCAGAATTGACGATCAATTTATGATGCTAGAGTAACAGGAGCTGTGTTCTCTATGTAATGATTGAATATCAAAGCATGTTCCAATTAATTCCCGGTATATAAAAATCGCCAAGAACAACTACTTTGTGAGGTTCTTTAGCGCACGAAAAGGGACGAAGGACAGTGGTAAGACGCGGACATAGCGCTATGTCCGCTGTGTCCGCGTCTTGCCACTGTCCTTCGTCCCTTTTCGTGCGCTAAAAAAACCTCAGTTATGAACCAACGCGCCCTAACCTACGCTCTTTCAAATTACTTTGTGCTTGGTAGTGGAAAATATTGCTCTTTCAACAGAAGAGATAGCCTCATAAAATAAGACAGGAGAAATATTAGGGGTTGCACAGAAAGATCCAGTTAACAATTTTCCACAGCGCGCTAGGCTGACTTATAGCAAAATCGACTTCTGTACACTTCTTCGTTCCGCAAAACACATTTCAGTGAACTGTATACAGCGATAAGTACGCCGCTACCTTTATGATTAGATACACTGAAGTCCCGGTCACTGTAGAAAAGTTGGAGTGGGGCGGAAAAAAGTCGGCATGGACAATTTCACTGCAGAGCCAAGTTTCATTATTTAAAAAAAAATAGGAAAAGAAGCCGAAATGACACGGGAGAAAAATTCGCGTGCTTTGGTGCTAGGTCCACGAGCGTTTTGGTAAAAGATGTTGAAATTAAACAACCCTTCGATCTTGGGGGTTCTGTCGGAAGCATGAAGTATCCCAAAGTACGGCTTCAACAGGCATCCCATTGGCCAGATTGACGGGTCGTTCAGGCGTTTAAGAGCTTCATCATCGTCGGTTATCATCGGTGCAGACGTGGAACGAGGCATACGAATCACGCTTCGTACTGAGGCCTTTGCCGGCAATGGGTGGTGCTCCGACGCTTGAGGGGTAGACGAGGCTTCAAGAGAGTGCCTGGAGACAAAAATGGCTTTCAGTCGTGGGGCGCTTTTAAATTTAACCACTGATGTTTCCTTGCTGTCCCCAACTCCAAGGTCGACAGGCCGTGTCGTCCAACGAGGGCAGCTCTCGGCGAAGCAGTCCGGACGGAAGCAGCACACGCTGTCTTGGACAGGTGGAGTGGCAGCGACGCAGGGGAAATTGGCGAAAGCGCGTCTTTCGCTCAGTGCCAAGCCCATCACGCGCGGAACGTGCCTCGACCCGTAGCACACCTATGGCCTACGCTTGATGTGCGGATGCAAGAGCGTTTTCCCTGCGCAGACGCTCGTTGTCACTCCGCAGCCGCGCCACTTCATCACTATGAAGAATATTCCCTCGAGCGCCTGAAGGAGAAGGCCACGGAGGGAAGCCTTGACACCGACCGTCTGAAAACCATTCCGAACGAGAGGAACGCCCCGTGGAGGGCTCGCCGATGGGGAAGTTGTGTGCGTGGGGGCATCACTAAGCCTGACGGCTTAATGTTGTCGTTCAGGCACAAGTTACACGTGCAAGCACTTTCACCAGAATTCAGAAGCTCGAGGTGTTCACCGGTCATGCAATGCACTTCATGTGTGCACGTTTTTCGCTGAAAATGCAGGACTGAAACTGCTGTTTGCCGTAAAAAGGCTTGGAGCACTGCAGAATACAAACGTCCGTACTAGGCGACATCTTGCGTAGAAACATGGTAAAAGTAATAATAACAAGAATGATTAAAAGCAATGATTTATTATTATTATTATTAGTAATAATAATAATAATAATAATAATAATAATAATAATAATAATAATAATAATAATAATAATAATAATAATAATAATAATAATAATAATAATAATAATAATAATAATAATAATAATAATAATAATATTATTATTATTATTATTATTATTATTATTATTATTATTAACGTGGACTTGCCTGTATTGGCAATGTATTTTCTTGTACAAGAACGCGCAATAACTACAGTAAACTAGCTGCTTCATTCGCGTCTGTTGACTTCTGAACTATCATATCACTTACGATTCAACACTCTTTTTTTCAGATAGCAATTCAATCCACACTCCAGGTGCATTTCTGCCATCACCGTCACCTTGACGCTTCGCATAAATCCGTGGGAAATAATATCGTAGCCGCACGTCGTATGCTGTATGTGCCAGTGATAGCTTGCGAGGGTGAGCCGACGATGACGGCTCAATAACGTCTTCCGTCGATTCTATCGCGCGCAAGGCACCGAGGTGAGGGGAAGGAGGGGGGCGTTCTTCTCCGGTAGCTGCAGTGCATGGCGGGACTGCACTGGCCCATCTTGAAAGGCATCTGCGATGTGCGCCGTATTTTCGCCCTTTAATTTGCGTTGAAGCAAGAGGCAGCACTAAGGTCAATTCACTCGCTGCTGCTGCCGCGCTTCCTCACTCCAACGTTTTGAAAGTGCGTTTCCGCAGTCATCGAGTGAAATTCGTTCATGTTTGCTTGTGCCCGCGTGACTCCATGCTTCTTAATTTACTAAGGGAACGTTTACAAGTATATACACCCAATAAAACTACTATCCTTACTTCGTACAGCTGTCTACTCATTTGCTATCGCAATCGATGCTTCGCCTTTCGAGTGAAACTGCGACATATATTGACATCATAAAAAGAGGTTTATGGGAAATACACCTCAGCCTACTCCTTGTCTCTTAAATGAATATGTGGCACAGTGACACTTATATGTGTACTTATCTGCGCATAGTTTCCCTAGAAGAACGAACCGTAAAGCAGTTTATGCGCACACGACGAAGTTATCCCATAACAGCCGCAATAACACCTCGCCGCGGTAGCTCAGTGGCTATCGCATTATGCGGCTTAGCAAGAGGTTGCGGATTCGATGTCAGCCGCGGCGGCCGCAGTGTGAGGGGGACGAAATACAAAGACTCTCGTGTACCGTACATTGCATGCACGTTAAAGAACCCAAGATGGTCAAAACTAATCCGGAGCCCTGCATTACGACGTACCCAATTATCAGAACGCAGTTTTCGCACGTAAAGCCCAGAACTATATTTAGGTGGTCCTGAAGTTAAGTGAGTTCACACCAAAGTTCGGTTATATTTGTTCTTACGTCATCGTCATCATCATCATCATCAGCCTGGTTACGCCCACAGCAGGGCAAAGGCCTCTCCCATACTTCTCCAAATACCCCGGTCTTCTACTAATTGTGGCCATGTTGTCCCAGCAAACTTCTTAATCTCATCCGCCCACCTAACTTTCTGCCGTCCCCTGCTACCCTTCCCTTGGAATCCAGTCCGTAACCGTTAATGTCCATCGGTTATCTTCCCTCATTACATGCCCTGCCCATGCCCCCCCCCCTTTCGTTTTCTTGCTTTCAACTAAGATGGCATTACCTCGCGTTTCCTCCCTCACCCAATATGCTCTCTTCTTATCCCACCCCCCATAACTTTACATCCCTCATTCTTCTTTCCATAGCTCGTTACGTCGTCCTCAATTTAAGTAGAACCCTATTCTTAAGCCTCCAGCTTTCTGCTCCGTACGTGAGTACTGGTAAAACACAGCTGTTATACACTTTTCTCTTGTTGGATAATGACAACCTACTGTTCATGATCTGAGAATACCTGCCAAACGCACCCCAGCGCATTCTTATTCTTCTGATTATATTAGTCTCGTGATCCGCATCCGCGGTCACTACCTGCCCTAAGTAGATGTATTCACTTACCACTTCCAGTGCCTCGCTACCTATCGTAAACTGCTGCTCTCTTCCGAGACTGTTAAACATTACTTTAGTTTTCTGCAGATTAACTTTCAAACCCACCCTTCTGCTTTGCCTCTCCAGGTCAATGAGCATGCATTGCAATTGGTACCCTGAGTTACTAAGCAAGGCAATATCATCAGCGAACCACAAATTACTAAGGTATTCTCCATTAACTCTTATCCCGAATTCTTTCCAATCCAGGTCTCCGAATACCTCCTGTAAGCACACTGTGAATAGCCTGACGCCTTTCTTTATTGGGATTTTGTTTCTTTATCGAGGACTACGGTGTCTGGCGGAGCCGCTATAGGTGTCTTTTAGTATTTTTACATACGCCTTGTCTACACTCTGATTCCGTAATGCCTCCATGACTGCTGAGGTTTCGACTGAATCAAACGCTTTCTCGTAATCAATGGGAGCTATATATAAGGGTTGGTTATATTTCGCACATTTCTCTATCACCTCATTGATAGTGTGAATATGGTCTATTGTTGAGCAGCCTTTACGGAATCCTGTCTGGTCCTTTGGTTGATAGAAGTCTAAGGTGTTCCTGATTCTATTTGCGATTACCTTAGTAAATACTTTGTAGGCAACGGACCGTAAGCTGATCGGTCTATAATTTTTCAAGTCTTTGGCACCCCCTTTCTTATGGATTAGGATTATGTTAGCGCTCTTCGATGATTCCGGTACGCTCGAAGTCATGAGGCATTGCATATAGAGGGTGGCGATTTTTTCTAGAGCAATCTGCCCACCATCCTTCAACAAATCTGCTTTTACCTGATCCTCCCCAGCTGCCTTCCCCCTTTGCATAGCTCCTAAGGCTTTCTTTACTTCTGGCGTTACCTGTGGAATTTCGAATTCCTCTAGGCTATTCTCTCTTCCATTATCGTCGTGGGTGCGACTGCTACTGTACAAATCTCTATAGAACTCTTCAGCCAATTAAAGGATCTCATCCATATTGTAATGATATTGCCGGCTTTGTCTCCTAACGCATACATCTGATTCTTGCCTATTCCTAGTTTCTTCTTTACTGCTTTTAGGCCTCCTCCGTTCCTGAGAGCATGTTCAATTCTATCGATATTATACTTCCTTATGTCGGCTGTCGTAGGCTTGTTGATTAACTTCGAAAGTTCTGCCAGTTCTATCCTGGCTGCAGGGTTAGAGGCTTTCATACATTGGCGTTTCTTGATCAGATCTTTCGTCTCCTGCGATAGCTTACTGGCATCCTGTCTAACGGAGTTACCACCGACTTTTATTGCACACTCCTTAATGATGCCCCTAATAGTGTCGTTCATATCTTCAACGCTAAGGTCCTCTTCCTGAGTTAAAGCCGAATACCTGTTCTGTAGCTTGACCCGGAATTCCTCTATTTTCGCTCTTACCACTAACTCATTGGTCAGCTTGTTACGTACCAGTTTCTTCCGTTCCCTCCTCAAGTCTAGGTTAATGAGAGTTCTTACCGTCATATGGTCACCACAGCGCACATTACCGAGCACGTCCACATCTTGTATGATGCCAGGGTTAGCGCAGAGTATAAAGTTATTTCATTTCTAGTCTCTCTATTCGGGCTCCTCCACGTCCAGTTTCGGCTATGCCGCTTGCGGAAGAGGGTATTCATTATGCGCATATTATTCTGTTCTGCAAACTCCACTAGTTCTTACGTCAAAGAGTGATAATTGGCTTTGAAGTGGGCACCCTCACATATAGGAATGACGCGTGCAAAAAAAAAAAAAAAACTTCAGAAGCTTTTTCTGCTAACTGCAAGAAACACTTCCAAAAACCGTCCGTGTATGATTGTAAGGACAAAGTATGAACTCTGCTAGTCTGAACTTTCCGAAAGATCTCGCATTGTCGTCTGTCGGTAGGATTTGTAGCGTTACGGTCGTACCGTCTACATGACTGATTAGCAGCAATGGTTCGCAGGACGTTGTTCTATAAAGCAGCCCTCAACTTTTCAAAAATATCTAAAGAAGAAAGGGAACTGGCGTTGCTCGAGGGGGCGCAAAGAAAGAACCTGCTACGCAAGGCAAGGTGAATGAACTTGAAGCGTTCGATCGTCTTGATTTGAAGTACAAACACGCGGAGCTCTCTGCTCATACGCACAACCGCGATGCTTTGGAAGTGCTCTGCATTTGGATTATCTCTGCATTTCATTCGTTGGTTTCAGTCAAAGCGTCGTTTGCACGGCGTCCGGAAACTTATTCCCTGGCAGATTACAATAATTCACGCGCGAAGTAAAGCAACATGGCTGCAGGTCTTGAAAGCAATAGGGTTGTTTATCATGCTTCTTCTAAGTAACTTTCATCAGGATGCACGGAATGGATAGCTAGATGATGGTGGGCGTAAGAAGCACGTACAAGGCTTCTTAAACTCTGCGACGTTAACGATGTAAATGATGAACACGTGTTAATGGGGTGGGGGGCGGAAAGAAGCATATGTCTGATACTACAGGATACGGGATCCGGTAAACTTCACTGGTTACTTGTGTTGTGCCAGATAATGATCCTATGATCTTGGAATTGAAAGATTTGCGAAATTTACAAAAGCCAAAGCAAAAAAAGCTTACGATATGGAATGAGGCGCTTGTTTTTAGATGGCTATTCAATAAAGTATCACGTAGCACATCGCACTTCTGGTTTTGTTCTGCTATGCAAGAGTTGCTGTGTATGGACTGAGGTATAGAGTACCTCGGCTACTACATTTCTATAGTTATGCAGGAAGATAAAGTAAATAAATAAATAATAATAAATAATAATAATAATAATAAACATTAAAATAATAATAAATAATAATAATAAAATAAAGAAAGAAACAAAGAGTAAAATGCAACTAATAAAGATAACAAGGTCGCAACGTATACTTAAATATCTACTTTGCCCGTAAGGGTTGGCAAAACTACTTCCGAAATAGCTAGCAAATGTTATACACTAAACTCTCAGTTGTACGAATGTCGGTTTATCGAATATTTCATAATAATGAACTTTTTTAAAATCCCCGGCAGCTTTCTTATAGATTTCATGCAAAAATGTTTCACCTAAACGGATTTCGGAACAGTCAATATTTCAGTTGAACGAACTCGCTCAGAGGACCAAGGCTTGCTCTGCACTGCACTACAGGCGCAACCGATGCCCGCCCTCATCAAACCACCGCTCCAGCGTCAATGTAACGTCGCTGGCGCTACAGCGCCCCTGGGGCAAAACGGCGGTGCGGAAAACGAAAGGCAACGAGGCGTGGCCTACGAGATCGCCCGCGCAAAACGCGCGAGCATGTAATCTCAGTGGTCATGAACAAAGTAACATCGCTGGCACTTACAACGCCGCCAGAGCAAAGCGGCGATCTGTCACACCCAAACCACGTGGTGCGCGTTTTTTCCCCACCGGCTAGTCATGGCATGGTCGTCGTCTCTTTCTTTCCAGTCTCGTCGGTTCCGCGTGTGCACACAAACGACCCACGTGGGGTGTTTTTCATTGATATGTACAAGTTCCATTTCAACCATTTCTAACACTATGGATGCCATGTCTTTTGCTCCATGAATAGCACTTCAAACTTTTGACTCTGTATGCCATGTCTTATGCTGGTCTAGTGAATATTCAGTTTAGTGAACTTTAAGTTATGTGAACTATTTCATTCAGTCCCTTGAAGTTCACTGAAGTGAGAGTTCACTGTATTGGCTTACTAATGTTTGAATCCCCTGGTCTCGTGAAACTGTGTTGCAGCGGGCAATAATGTCTATTTAGCAAGCTGAATCTGTAAACACATTTCTCACATGACACACGTTCGTAGGATCGACCAGATTCGTAGTGCAGCCAAAAGGTGTGCAGCGCTGCTGCAGGCATGAAAGAGCACAGATTCAGTCGCTCTTACTGTGCTTATGGGAAAAAAATCACTGGACACTTTTGGCTAAAATGTAAATAGATGGAGATACTCATATTGTTGGCGGACGTCTTTTAGGCATATTCTTGCGATTAGCTGCAATACAAGTAAGTCGGAACATTACATGTTGGACACAATATGCCGGTGTACATTTCCACCCGCAAAATAGATAACCATTAGCATGATATAACCCGCACACCCGGTAAACTTATTGCTGTATGTTCAGAGTAACAGTTTCCAAACTAGAACATATATACGTTAGCACTTTATGACACGGCAATAAAAAAAACCAATTATGATGGTGCAGCTAGTCGGAAATCATTGGCTCTTTCTCTGTTCTTCACAAGTATGAACCTCCAATGCGACTACCATGCAATGCAAGCGCGCCCTCTCCTCTCCATCATTACGTAATGAAATAGATCCTTTGAGCTTCTTCGCTAAGCTGCACATCCTTACGACGCCCTAATGCAACGCCTTGGGCCGTATAACGTGAAACTATTCCAATATGTTTGTATTCCAATCTCCTGACGTCAACTTCGGGCGGTAACCCGCAGGGTTGTCTGAAAAATGGAGGAGCTCGAGGCGGCACTAGCTCTCTGCAGGCGCTCATCATCTCCGGGTTCAGATGATATATCATATCGAGCCTTGTGCTATCTAGGAGAATCCGCACGGATGGAATTGTTGAGTCTTTACAACTCCTCATGGCAAGAGGGAAATGTTCCTGACGAACGGAAAGTAAGCCGCCTGGTGCCACTCTTGAAGCAGCGCAAATCACCACTAGAGCTCACCTCTCACCGCCCGATAGCACTGGCCAGCTGTGTAGGAAAGATAATGGAATGGATGATCCTTGGCCGCCTGGAATGGTACCTCGAACACTACAGCATTTATCCGGATTCCATGGCTGGTTTCCGACGTGACCGCTCTTCCATCGACAATATACTTGATCTCGTTTCATATGTCCAGCACGAAACGTCCCGCTTTATTCTTAGATGTGAAAGGGGCATACGATAACGTATTACATGAGGCCATTCTCGACGCTCTTGCCACCACCACTCACAGACCTTGGCGGCGGACGTAGAACATCCTTTCTGCCGCAGGCATCACGAGAACGTGATCTTTTTTTTCGCATGAAGGCAACCTGTGAGTGGTGGCGCTGGCTAACACTCCCAGGGTTCTACTAGGAAACATAAATACCCAAGAAAATGGACGGGGAAACGCCGCCACGGTAGCTCAATTGGTAGAGCATCGCACGCGAAATGCGAAGGTTGTGGGTTCGTTCCCCACCTGCGGCAAGTTGTTTCTTCATCCACTTTAATTTCCAGTAATTTATCGTTTCTTTATTTCATTTCTTAAGCACAAGTAATTTCCCCTATGTTGTCCTCGGTGTACGTGTTTGTTGGCTTCTTACAATATGACTAAAAAAAGTAGGGCCCCTCGGTTAACCCCCTTTCGTCTCGATAATTGATGATAAGGCGTTCCTGATAACAATGCGAAGCACGTAGTGCTGCTCGCATACGTTTCTCGCTAAAGATTACTGCGCGCAAGCTGTCGGCTGCGACGGCAGCTTGTGACGTGATCAGTGACGTCACTTGCCTTTAGTATATATGAGAACAAGCCTAGCAACTGATTTCATTGTTGTTGCAGCATCGCTATGTCGCCTGGCCATGCCAGGCGATGCATGCTTAGGACTCTGGAGGAGCAGCGTCAATACGAGAAGCAACAAAGGCGAAAAGAAACGGCTATGCGACCAGCGGCGGTGTGCTGTCAAAATTAGCATTACTCCCACTACCACTATTACTCTAAATTACCATTACTCTAAAGCAATCAAACATTGCATACCACGCTCAGCAGTTGCAGTAGCGGTTTTCAAGAGCTTCGCAGGACAACCACTTTTGTAGGGCCGGGATGGCGAGCCAACTTTTCTTCCCGTCCATCTCAATCGAGACATGTCGTAGCCAGTAATATTACCGCAATCTTGTGGAGGGTATAGCCATGTATAATAACATGTTTTTTCGAACCCGTAAAGAACACTGCTCGGTGGTGCAGATCAATGCATAAGAATAGAAAAGTGTGAAGTGAAAACAAGCAGAAAACGAGAAACAAGTCCCTTGGGTCTTGCGCAATTCATTCTCTAGGAGAGTGAGAGAGGAAAATGTATTCCGTAGAACCCTGAGTGGTGCTCGACCTAAGCTAAAACATTATATAGCGCACAATTGCTTCCTACTATGAAACTGTCAACCCGGCAGTTGAGGAAGAGTAGAAAGAGAACCTTTCATGCCGATTGGCCTGTCATTTGCACAAGTGTCAGACGGCAAAATTCCCTCGTAGTCGTAGAACATTAGGCTTCTGTCCAGAAGGGACACACGCCAAACGCATATAACAATTATATTTAGCGTGCACTATGGCGATAGAAGACGCAACATGGACGTCGTCGTGTTTATGTTTCCAGGCTCTTTCGCCATCCAGTCTATTTCCAACTTAACGTGCCAGGTGACGACTTAATGGGGAAGGCCGGTGAGCTCATTTTACGTGAGAGCCAAGCACTGCATTTTGCTTTTGTCCATACTCTACACAAGCTTTTTTTTTCTTTAATTTAGCGGTGCACTTAATCGTACAAGATAACGCTTGTGAAAAGAAAAGTGTCATGTAACATTGCCGCTCGCATTGGTGAATGCCTGCAATTCTGTTGAAAACCAAAACAAAAATAAAAATTAAATAAATAGGCCTTCAGTCTTGTGGCTCGCAAGTTCCGCCTTTAGCACTAGCACGAATATTGCAATCAGCAGCCCTGGAAATGTAGACGTACGCGCGTCGTGGAAAATACAGCAACAACAAGAAAATGCGAGAACGAGGCTCGAATGCGAGAAAGCCATCAGCGCTAATGAGAAGGAGTCCATTTGCTCGCTTTGCATTTTTTAGGGGCACATGGCTGACTTACCAAGAAGCGGCTCCGCCGTTTCGACCCGACCTGTCTCTCTCGTGAGGGAATGCCAGGACCCAAATGCAAGCAGTAGGGGAAGCGCGAAGGTTCACTCTCTTCCAAATTATCACCACACTAAAGTGCCAGCCTATACCTCCTGTAAAATTTTTCGATCACCACAATTGTCTTCTATGACGTCTGAAACTCCTTTTCAAGTTTAACTATATTACCATTAAAATATCAAAGTAGTAGTACATTAAGAAGTCGTAGTAGTAGTACTAATATTAACGGTTGTGATAGTAATGGTGATGGTGAAACTAAGAGGGAGCGTCGTACCATTAACAGCCACCGCAGTAGCACCCTTTGCTCTGCTACGCGTACGCAAATACAAGCGGACAAAAGTAAAGGGGGAAAATCAATAAAGGAAAGAAAAAAATGCGTTAGAACGTTCAGATATTACTGGAAGATTACGAGCAAATAAGTGACAGCCTATGCGGCGTATGGCAGAATGTCGAAATAACCAGGGGCCAAATTCGCAAAGCTTTTCATTCGTAAGTGATCTGTGTCATTGGCTTGCCACATTTGCTAATAATATGTCCAGCATCAGGACTGGCTGGTATTGGTTCTTACGAACAATTACGAGCTCTTACGAACAATTGTAACGTAAGAAATTTTTCGTGAGTACGCGCCCAGAGCCACAAATGGTTACACTAGTCAAATACGCACGAGTCGCATGCACGTCAGCGCAATGGCACGTGGGCGGATGTCTTAACCATGAAATTAAATGGTGAGGTTTCACATCCCGAAGCTGCAAGGGGCGCTATCAAAGACACCATAGTGATCAGCAACTGTGTAAGCAATGCGGAGCACCATACGATTTCATAACGTGAGCGCGCAACGAGCGCTTCCTTTTTCCGTATTTCGGTGGTGACCTCCCAGCTAGTTACAACACGCGTCCTACATGCGCAGTGGAAATGAAGCAAAAGAAGACGTTTATCTTGGCACCAAAGGCCCCATTGAAATGGACAAGTATGGCTAAGGAAAAGACGGAGAGTTGCAAAGGGTCAGAGGGCATCACAGGAACCTCAAAGCGTGACACCTCCTTTCTTTTAGAGATAAAAATAGATAGGACAGAATATTAAGGTAAATATTAATGCTTGCGCACACTATGAGTGCAAGCGTCTTTCGAGAAGTTATCATTCACAATGAAGTCCGCGGATGTCTGGTGTACACATCTTTGAAATGCATGAATTAGACAATAACTCAGGGCACAGTAGAGTCAATAATTGTAACTAATGCGGAAGTCTTCAAAGAAGCGCTCAAGTACTTCCGTAGTTTTGTGATGCTCTTTTTAAGTCCATGGGCTTAACACCTTGGCAAGTCAGAAAGGCCGATGGGAGTCAATTTTACGCAATTCTTCTTCAAGGAGCTGTCTATGTGTGATGTGCTTGGTATAGTCGAGTAGTAGGGAAAGTACATCCTCCTCGTCTTGACCACACGAACACTGATTTCCCACGACTAAAGCTATGCTTCAGCAATCCATGAGACAGTGGTGCCACCGCACAGTGGACCGGCAAAAGCAGTAAAATCATGGTCAAACCACCGAGGTCTCGTTTACGAGACCTGGGCAAGCAGAACAGCAAAATTATGCGTCTGCACTGAAAAATCTGATGCCTCTTGCATGCACAGCAGTCTTTCGTACTCTGAAACTCAAGACCCCACAGAGTAATCAAGTTGAAGGCAAGTGCTTCACGAAAACTCATCTCGTGAGGATAACTCATAGCCAAAGATAAAATAGATGCTGACCAAAAACATAAATAATCACAAGACCTTTTGGCACCCATAGGAATGCTTTGTTCACAATCTCCAGATTCAGATTGTGAACAAGGGTCCCGTACGGGTGCCGAACCTCTTGCGGTTATTTATGTTTTGTGTTCGGCGTCCATTCTACATGTCCCTATAAGTAAGTAAGTTACAATACCTTACATCCGTACTCACTTTTGGTAGCTTTAGTTTCCACCACATGTGCCCTGCGTAACCAAACTAGTTCGTCGAGAAGAAGCACCACATCTATGTCGAATAATGACTGGATCAGTTCACACCACCAAGGTTATCTAGGACGGGACGCATCGATTCTCCTAAATTTCCTGCATGCGATGAGACAGGATACAATGAACAATTTCCGTGGTCTGGCCCGAAATAGCGAGATGGAAGGGACGCTCTTCTTGAGCACCTGCAAAATAAGGACCTTCCACATGTGTTCCAGCAACACCCTGTGTTCCCAGAAAGGTCGGTGAAAGCACTCAAAAAAGCTTAACATCTTCTTGCTTTCCTAAGAGAGACTGGTTTCATGGACTTGTGGTGACATACAGCAGTAACATTGGAAGAGACGCTCAGGCGGAGCAATTGCCGGCCTTGGTGGCGAGGCAAAACCCGCCTGTTGGTACAGCCCACCACCGCGCCATAGTAAAGGGCTCCGTGTTATTTTTGTCTACCTAGGGCTCTTTGACGAGAACCTAAATTATAAGTATGGGACAGTTTGTTGCATTCAGCCCTTTGGAATGCTCCCGGTGCTGTCGGGAATCCACTCTACAAAATTCCTCTTTCACGTCAAGTATATAGGATTACGTGATGGTTATGTCGGTATAAGTATATAGTTACTGAAGTACTAAAGCGCCAAACAGACCACACAAGAAGAGACACGGACGAGCGCTCGTCCGTGCCTCTTCTCGTGTCGTCTGTTTGGATCATTAGTACTTTAGTAACATGCACCAACTAGCCCAACAAAAAGTTATGCTGGAGTAAGCATATAGACTGGTTTTATGTAGTTCGGGCAGCCGTAATGGCCCGGTCTGGCTGCCAGCGGGCGAAATGTAGATGTTTCACCTAATGCGTACGCAGGTGCACCTATTTATGATTTCCGCAAAACAGACGTCCCGTCTGTGTCAGGCGGGTCATTGAAATCGACCTGATGTAAGCGCATTACCCTAGGTACTTTAAATATCATGCACATATTCTAATGAGGATCTTTTGCACCACCAGTTTCCTTTCGCCAAAAAAAAAAGAAAACGTGAATATCTCATGGAAATAGCGCGTACCCATGAAGTGGCATGGTATATATCTCAGCTTTAAAACCAGTTAGTTGACGTTAATGACAGCTGGTGGCGCTCCTCCAACACTGACATACAGGGGTAAAATAAGCTCGCATGCGCGTTTCTTCATGCCTGTGTTCACGCTGTGCTCCCCTCCTGTGATATAAATTGAAATTATTTTAATTACATAATTTTTTAATGCCCGAACCCGCAATATCGCATGTCCCACTGTATCTGTCATAACTGAACACATGGCGTCAATAATGAAAGTTAGTACGGCAGAAGTGCAAGCACCATTGTCGGCGATCCTGGTGCTTAGGCAAGTGAGTTCAGCATTCCGAGTGAATTGGATTTGACACCTTTCTGCAGAGCTGCTGTGGCTCTGCCCTTCGTAATGCTTCTTTTCCACAAGGTAAGCGAGAAACCGTCAGTACAACTTGGCAATGTAATGGAAAGAACGATCGACTAGACAGTTGGTAGAGCCAGTCCACTAAGCATGCTAAACTGCTTAAACCGAGCGCCGAAGTCACCAATGGCAGCGGTATTTTCGTTCTACCCTTACAAAGGAACCCTGATTTCGAATGTACTCCCCCGGAAACTGGAGCCCGAAATGTGATATATTTGTGAGGTTCCCGTGATAACGTGAGAGTCGTAAACTTGAAAAATTATCAATTTTTCGACACATATGTACACGTCATTATTAAGGCAACTTCTATACAACTTAAATCTTTCCTGTCTTAAACGCCTTCACATTGCTGTTTTAATGTCACTGTTTTTAGGAACACGTAATGCTCATGAGAAGAACATCTAAAAACTCCCTCCTTGACTCAAGAAAAGTAGCCTAACAAGGCCCACAAAGCACAATTCTTGGCGCAAAAAGTTATTGCAAACACCCTGAAGACATGTGCCTCGGTCTCGACAATCGGGATGTACACGCAACTTTCTGGCCCTCTCGTTCATATTATCCTTTGCAAAAATACGCTTTGCTATATAACTGACGTGCCTCTTTTGGTGTCATCGGAAGAGTAATATACTTCCGTGAAAACAGCCTTTTTCCGAGAATTCTTGTTGAAACACGTCAGGAATTTCATTGCGTTACCGCAGTCTTTTATGAAAAAAGCGAACTCGACCACCGAGACATACAAACATGGGCTAATAAGACGAGAGGCAGCACATACTCTGAATACTTTTGCAGTGTCGGGCGGCAGTTTAAGTGCGATGTCTCGTCTCCTTTGTCACTCAGATATTGCAGTTGTGTAGAGGCAGAATAAAATACGACTTTTGCTCGTAAACCAAATTTCTTCATTGCCGATTTCTTTATTGTTTTTCGCAAAGGACTACAGCTATCTTGAGAAAATTTGGTAGATAATAGGGTGAACACCAGTGCCTGAAACGAGCATGTTTTAGGAAGTCTTTAGTCGTGAGAACTTCATTGTTCCCTTAGAAGATGAAAGATCCCTCAAACCGCAACTAAAGTTTCTCATTTACCGTCCTTTTTGAAAGAAAAAGAAAAAAATGAATAGGGGTGCGGATAAGTGGAAATTCCGAGTGATATTTGTGGAAGCGTGCAGCCGCAGCAAAGAAGGAAGGCCAGGCACTCCCGGCAATCATTGCTAAGTTATGTAAGCCTTCTACTATTCTTGGACAGAAATACAGCAATAAGAGAGAGAGAGAGAGAGAGGAACAAGAATGAGAGAAAGTGGAGAGGATAAGTAAGTTGCGCCTGGATTACACCCTACACTGGGGGAGATGAAAGTGCGTAGAAGAGGGAGAGGGATAAGAAAGGGCGCGAGTGAATAGAGATTAGCATTCACTGTGCATTCTAATGGGGTCACAGAGCTCAGTCTGTTCCAAAAGGTGCAGCAGAGCTCTCGTAGATTTCTGAGCGAATGGCAGTCGAGTCCTTAGTCGTAAAATCCTTTGTGAACGCAAGGACGCACATAAAGGCTATCGTTCCTCATAAAAGAACAGTAATGGAAGAAGATCTCTTGACCTTTCGTTGCACTTTCGACTGCCGCCTGGTGTATCTCGATTGTATAGCTTGTGGCTGAGAGTCTATTTTGCAATCGTAAACTCTTTCTATTTATTATTTATTTACAGAATAGTGGAGGCTAACATGGAGGCCCAGACAAGAGTGCATTTTTATGCAGTGTTGATAAGAAATAGAAGCAATATAAGAAGAAGAAAACAAAACGTCTTCACAATAAACAGAATGATGTTCAATGGAAGGTATTGCGTAAGATTCAATAATATTAATAAGAATTTTTTTCCGGCAGAAAGAAGTGTGAGGAGAGATTTTCGATACAAGTAATCCAGTCTTGTGAAGCCTAAAGCAGCGAAGATAGAAATGATCCGTCTTGCAGGCAGGCTTACACGTATTAAAACACGCACACGCATGAACTTTTATTACAAATTTAATTTTGCCATGGTACATTGTTGCACAGGAATAAATCGGCTGGCAGGGAGCTCCAATGACTGAATTCTGGGATTTGCTTTCGGTCGGAAGTTCACCTCCAATCTTTATAAAAGTGTGCCAATCGACGCATAAAGTGCAGAGGATCACTCCGATATCAGGATTATCACGGCGGGTGGACACTTTATCATTTTAGGACAGTTTGGCGACCGGACCACGCCGCCACACCGCTCAGTCCAACGCAAGCCAGGCCTAGTCAAGCGGTGCGCCTCACGGCGGCGCCGTGGGACGTGCGTGCGCCGACTCCCGTGAAGTCAGTGAAGGCGGAAATGACCGTAGACGGGAATATTTACTCGATGAGAAGTTTTCTCAGGATTTTGGCTGGAAAACGGCAACTACTGAGAGAGCGAGTGCCAAAGTGAACCAATGAACCAGCGCCACGTTGGCAACACAATGGTGGCTGGCCCTAGCGACGGCGGCCCGCTCAAAGGAAGGGTGAGTGAGTGGCAAAAATATAAAGAACTGCATAGCAAAGGCATCCCGCATGCCACCGATGCCGAAGGAGCACATCAAAATCGTGATTTGTCCCAGAGGAAGGCTCAACATTGCCAAGACCGGTCCTATCACAATCGGCAGGACCATTGTTGAAGCGGCAGGACTCAGTCCGCCGCAAACGAACAAGGACGTTATCTGTGCCAACTTTCACCAAAACATAGTGGTGGCCAGCACGCCAGAAAATGGCAATGCAAATAGATACTCGAGAATCCGGCTGATCCGAGCCTGCTGCAAAGACTTCAAAGGGACACTAAAGGTTACCAGAAACTCAAGTTAAAGTGGTAGAGCAATGTTCTAGAACGTCTAAGGCGTCAATATAATTGAGAACAGAGCTTTAGTAACCGAGAAATTGAGGTAAATGCATGACACGATTTGAGACCCCCCAGCGACATTCCAGTACTAGCCCTATGACGAAAGCACTCCTCATAATTTGTGTTACTAATACTCAACTACTCGTATTAAAAATATCAGTTCATTCGATTATAAGACGGAAAAAATCCTACTTGTCTACGTCTATTCGATTCTAAGAAAAAATAACATTTTGACGTTACCCTTCAGTAATATGGGTAGTCGAAAGGTTTCGTTTTCGCTCGACTCTGCGCGCTCGACTCTGCGCCGCTCACGCTTTGGAGTTTCAGTAGTTTCGCTATCGCGTCGTGCTGTGTGGGTTCTGCTGGCTCGCGAAACTTTCATTTGGAAGAAGCAGCGAGAATGCCATGTCCATGTGATGTCGCGGGAAGCCCTCGTTGCTTTCCCGCTCCGGAGAGCCGATGTCGAGGCCTCCGTCGTAGTACGCAACGACGCCGGCAGCGCGAGCCCTCAGCAGCAGGTCGCGCTCGCCAGTGCTCAAATCGCTGAAGTTGAGCCCACCATCGCGAGCCAATCTGTCGTTGTCAGGGTCCATTGCGATGAGCGTCGAAGTTTGCGTCAAAGAATGAAGTACCAGCTTATGGTCGCGCGTTTCTCCTTCCGCTAGCCACCATACTCCCGCTTTCGCTCTGCTGTCGGCTCTCTCTTGGCTCTGTTTCTGGCCGCGCGTTTGCGTTTTGCGCAGAAAAGCCGTAGCGCCGTCTGCGGACGCCGTTCTACTCACCGATGGCGCAACGTCACTATGAGACCATGATGTCAGTACTCCTCGATCGGAGGGCGGGCGATTTGAACTGCGCTAGAGGAATGCGGACGCTTCAGAACGCATTTTCTCTTAAAATAAGTCTCTCCTTGGCACGAAACAAGCGTTTCGAGGTTTCTGGGATGGTATTTCAACAGTCCACGTTGACTTAATAGTAACCTTTAGTGTCCCTTTAAGGTCAGCGCGTACGAACCCGCCCTGCACACAACGTGTAATGGGGTCATCAGGAACATCGACATCAACGACAGTCTCGCGGACCTGGAGAGAAACATCGCTAACGACAGAAACCCGCTGGCTTTAGCGGCGAAGAGAATCAAGGACACGGGAACTGTGATCATTGCCTTTGACGCCCTCAATGTGCCGAACTTTGTGAGATACGGCCCGACCCTAGTGAAGTGTGTTTTCTACCGCAAGCAGGTTGATGTCTGTTACGCTTACGTTAGGCTAGGGCATCATGCCGACGTGTGCCACGGTATCGTCTGGTGCCCCGGGCACGAAGACCTGCAGGGCAACGAAGAGGCGGACTGCGCAGCGCGAGGTCTCACTAGCCGAGCGGCAGACCACACCGTTCTTCAGCCCCCAACAGGCTGACGAGTGACCCCCGAGTTAGTAACCACAAGTCAACAAATACTAAAGGACAAACGTCTCGAAAGGACACAATACGCTCCCCACACAAAGCTCTCAATAAACTCCAGGCCAGGGACTGGCGCCGCCTGCAAACGAACACATACCCACACTTGTCTCGTCTACACGCAATCTCCTTAGACAGATATACATCGCGGACATGTCCCTTGTGTATCAACCACACAGCGACACTCGCGCACATAACACACGAATGCACTGACCGTACTGGCCACGCAATTCTGCCACGAGTCACAGCACACATACTCACTATGGGGTCTTGGGAGGCGAGACTCTCCGAACTTGACCTGGGAAGCCAAGTGGTGACCCTCGACGAGGCCCGGCGAGCCGCGATCGCCAGTGGAGCCCTGCAGAGGAAACCACCCAGGAATAAACCGCGCAACGATTTCTGCAGTAATAAAGTTCCATCGTCCTCCTTCCGACCCAGAAGAATCATTTTATTTTTATTTACAGTACACCCCGCAGCGCCGAAGCACTATAGCAGGGGAGTGGGTACAACATGAAGCGACTAGCACGAGAATATAATCACACAAAAGGGAGGGATGACAAAGGAGCAACGCATCAAGATAAAAAAGTACATGAGTAACAGTACAAGAAAAAAAGTTCATTCAGCGTGCAGTCATTGGTTTGGAAGAAAATGGCAATTACAAATCATTGATTAGTCTTAAAAATGCATCCCGACGAGCACTCACAACTTCAACTGGCAACTTATTCCATTCAGAAATACTGCGGGGAAGAAAAGAAAACTTCATATAGTTCGTTTTGCAGGAAATTTCACGTATTTTGAAACTGTGGTCTCTTCTGTTTGAGATATAGTGGGGTGCTTTAAGGTATTTTAGCTTGTCAATGCCTGTCTCGTCAGGGTATATTGTGTGCAGAAGTTTCAGTCGGTGCATCTGGCGTGTTATCTGTAGCGGCTCTACTCCGATGTGTTTCTTTATTGCTGTTATGCTTGTGTGTGTGGAATATTGCCTTGATATAAACCTGGCAGCGCAGTTTTGTATGCCTTCTAACTTAGCAATCAGGTACCCCTCCTGGGGATCCCACAAGGCGGTGGCATATTCTAATTGCGGCCTTACCAGCGACTTATATGCTATGGTTTTAAGAATTTGAGGGGGTGTTCTCAGGTTTCGTATAAGTAGGCTGAACATTTTTCCGGCTTTCCTGACCGTCATATCAATATGGCTGGAAAAGGACAGATCAGCAGTTAGATGAACACCTAAGTATTTAATTTCGTTAACCTTCCTGAGTATGGAATCTCCCAGCTTGTATGTAGGTTCATTAGTGATTTTAGATTTAGTGAATGTTACCTGGTAACATTTATCAGTATTCAGGCTAACTTCCCAGCTTTGACACCAGGAGGTTATGCTGTTCAGGTCCTGCTGGAGTACGTCTATGTCATCTTGATTGCGAATTGATATGTAGACAACGCAGTCATCTGCGAAAAGACTAATTTGGGAGGAAATGTTTGAAGTGATGTCATTGATGTAAATTAAAAACAGGAGCGGCCCCAGAACCGAGCCTTGCGGCACTCGAGAAGCGACTTGGACCAAACTAGAATTCTTGCCTCCTATAACAACACATTGTATTCTGTCGTTCACGTAATCTTCAATAATCTTCATTACTTTCGCATCCAAATTAAGAGTGCTCACTTTATGTATTAACAGGTCATGTGATACGGAGTCAAAGGCTTTGCGATAATCGAGAAAGGCTGCATCTGTCCGCATTCTTTTTTCAGCAGTATCTTCAAGCTCATGAAATAGCTCTATCAGCTGAGTGGTACAGCTCACGCCTTTGCGAAAACCGTGCTGATTTGGAAAGAAAGCATTGTTTCCTTCTATGTGTCTTATTATATTGCTATAAAGAATGTGCTCAAAGACTTTATAACATATGGAACAAAGTGAAATTGGCCTATAGTTAGATACGGAGGACTTGAAACCACTTTTAAACACTGGAACTTTATGGGTTTTTTTTCCAATCTTTAGGGAGCGCGCCACTTTCGGGGGTTTTGCAGAATATTATTTTTAAGTATTGAGATATAATGAAAGAACAGGCTTTGAGTATCCTCGGAGAGATTCCGTCTGGTCCAATTGCTTTGGCTTCATTAATGGAGTTGAGACAGGTCCTGATACCCCCAATGTAATAGTAATTGGAGGCGTTACGTTTGGCACACTGTATGTAGTGTTGGGAAAAGTATTTCTATGTTTCGTTTTTAGAAATGCCGATTTAAAGTAGTTGTTAAAACAGTCCGCTTTAGCGTTGCTTTCACATATCTGGCTTCTGTTATGAAGAATACTTGGAATACCTGTACTCTCCTTCCGCGTCTTTCTTAGATAGCTCCAAAATGCTTTTGGATTTGTTTTGATAGAATCAGCTAGTCCGGAGAAGTACATGTCCTTGGCGGTATTGATAGCCTCGATATATTATATGTGTAACTCTTAAAGACGGCGCTCATGTTCGTTTGATGGGTTCTTTTTATATTTTGACAAGCATGAGTCCTTCGCTTTATTTCCTTTTAACCTCATAACGATGAGCAAAACGTCAACAAGGTGAATGCATACGTCACCTTGAAGAAGACAAGTCCACTTGTCGAAACGTTGGCTCCTGCCTTCACCTTGTTCACGTTTTGCTCATCGTCTTGAATCTCCATCTCCCGCATTCCCCGTCTTTTCTCTGGATTTTTAACCTCATAAGTCATCCAGGGTTTGTCTACCTTTACTTTGTCTGAGACGTATTTGAAAGGTACATGCTTTTCAATCAATGATGACAGCACGCTTTTAAAAGAATTCCACAGAACGTTCACACCTTCGGATGCATGTTGTGTAAAAGCCTGAAACGCTGCTTCCAAACCAAGACTGATTTCATTGAAATTTGCCCTAGAGTAGTCGTACACTTTGCGAGTTTCATGGGTAGCAGGAATTATTTGTGGTAAAGTAAGCATCGCAGTGACAATTTTGTGGTCACTAATACCAGGTGAAACACAAACATCATGAACAACGCTCGGATCATTGCAGAATAGTAGGTCAAGGATGTTATTTCCATGTGTACCGTTCATCACGTATTGATCAAACCCATATTTGCAAACCATATAAAAAAATGCTGAACAGGTTTCGTCTATACGCATGCTCTTATCCCAGATTAAGTTGGGAAAATTGAAGTAACCTGCTAGCACAATTTAATTATCGGGAAGTGAGGCCAGTGTGTCATCCAGTGATGTGATAACTTGCGGTCGTGCGCTGGGTGGACGATAAACTACGCCCAACGCTATCGTTCCTTTAACAGGAGTGAGGAGCCTACACCAAGCTGATTCATGATCGCTGGTTTCCACGTCTATTGCGGTACACTGCAAGAATTTCTTAGCTAAGATAAATACTCCGCCGCCCCTAGAGTTCCTGTGTTTTCTAAAGACTTGATATGTTGAAGGAAGCACTTCACTGTCTCTTATTGAGTCATCTAGCCACGATTCAGTAGCAAAAACGCTATCTGGGTTCGTCATCTGGAGTAGGGCATAAAACTCATCAACTTTGTTTCTAATGCTTTGGCAGTTAACTAAGAGAACAAAGCATTCCAAATTTTGGGGCTTCCTATTGCTTAAGACTGGTCACTCCTTATTCAGTTTTTTTACTGATTGGGTGTCCTCATCCCACACGAACGCCTCTCCATTTATAATTAGTTTGTCTTAAACCAGGGACACCTTGTCTTTACCATTACGTTTTCTTGGTTTGCCAACAGCCCAGAGCTTGTGACGTATCATATCAGTGTTCGCCAAAGTGCGGGCTATGCGGCGGCCTACACACGACGGCGAACAGGGCGTATAAGCAGAAGTGCAAGAAACCGTACGTCCTCAGACGAAGGAGGAGGGAATGAGCCAAGGAGGCGGCTCGGCAACCACCATGTATCAACGAGGCAGAGGAGCCGGTGCGCAGCGAAAGAGGGCGCTCCCGCTCCAGGGGGCGCTCCCGAACCAGGAGCCCTTTTAGGGCCCGCTCCCTTTTCAGGGGATGCTCTCGGTCCAGAGGGCGATCCGAGTCAATGGGCCCGCAGGTGCGCTTCGACTCCTCTACAAGGCCCTCGAGATCCTGGGTCGATCTAATCCGGTAACACGCGAGCAACCACCAGAGCAAATACGCAATAAGGTAAACAACGACAGGCTAAATCAGCTAGAGCAGAAAAACGAAAAGCTAACAATAGACAATATCATGGCAGAAGTGGCAGAGTTCAAGAAAGGGGGCTCGGAAATAGCTCGGAAAAAACCAAGGCGGTACGGCTGGCCAGCGACTCGCCCCTGGGGATAGCCAGATACTTTAATGCCTACCAACATGTCTGTGGCTATCCCTATGACACAAACAAAGGGAAAGTCTCTGGCATGAGGCGGCTGACTTGGACCTGGTGCTGATCCCTGACCCGGCGTTCCCCACGAGGTGCGGCACGTCGAGGAGTCGAGACACGACTCCGGACTTGACCTTCGTGCAGAACGTGGTCGAACCGCACTGGTCCAAGCTTACCCAATACCTGGGAAGTGATCGCTGCATATTAGCCACGAGCCTGCAGGTCAGACAAAACAAGCTGCGCAAGTTCCACTTTGTCAAATCGGACGCTTTCCGAATGATCAGAAAAGAAATGGTTAACGAAGAAAACAAACCGAGTCTGGAAAAATGGATCGCGCAGGTGAGAGGATGTCAGCGCCGTTACCAAAGAGGTGCTAACGGACTTTCCCGTCGAGAAGATGGACAGCCGCGTGGCGCATCTCATAGAAGAGAAACAATTCCTCCTAGAGATGTGGAAGGGCCAAAGATTGAACCGCCAACTGAGAAGTAAGATCGCGGAAGTCAACCGTGCCATCTATAAGGACAGCACGACACTCGCCAAACAACAGTGGGACGAGGTCTGCAACTCGATAGATAGCCGTATGCATAGAGGGGGCACCTGGAACCTCCTGAAGCACCTGTTAGATGAAATAAACAAAAACGCGAATCAGCGACACACGCTGGAGAAAATTTTACACACTGCCCAAATAGAGTCCTCCGAAAAGGAGGTGATGGCTAGACTGGTCGAGAAGTAGCTGACGGTAGAGAGCGGACAGCGAGTGCCACCCCCCGCCTCTCCACCCGAGTACGGCGGAACGGAGAATCTCACCCTGGATGCCGACTTTGGGAAGGGGGGGGATTAGAATTCTGCTGCACAACCTCAACGGCAGTTCGGCCCCCCGGCCAGGCAAGATCACTAACAGGACACTCCGAAACCTGGGCGACGACTAGAACGAGCACTTGACTTAAGTTGTAAACGAGACGTGGAGAAGCGGCAACGTCCCAGACCGGTCCAAGGCGGCCAACATCATACTCTTCCCAAAGCCGGGCAAGACACCCACCCTCGAAAATTTAGGCCCAATTTCGCTTACCTCGTGCGTGGGCTGCACCTCAGCGGTCTTCCCCATATGATTACTGTAAGAAAATGGAGCACACCGGAGTTCACCAAGCGGCGCCTATATTCCATGGACCCGCATATGGCTTTGCAATTTTCACCTGGTTATAACCAACGGGAAGAAACACTACTGTGCCGTTTGCGAGTAGGAGTTTCTTTCACAAGCACCTACTCATTCTTAATTGGAATGGCTGGCAGACAGTCCCGATTGCAGCAGATGTGGTGTCGAAGAAACTACCAAACATCTCCTGTGTTGCTGCCCGACATACGGAGACGAGAAGAGTGTCCTTCGTACAGCTTTGGAGCAATTAAACGACCGTTCTTTCACGGAAGACAAGATCTTGGGTCAGTGGCCTCATGCGTCTGCTATGTGCAAGGCCACAAATACGCTAGTTTTCTTGAAATGCACCGGCCTGTGACTGACTCAGTGATGAACGTTTGTGTGCTTAACAGTGGAAACTGCGAACTTCTTTCTTTTTCTGCTCTTTCAATCACCTTTCAACAGTGCAAGGTAGCCTACCGGGCTCAGCCTGGTTAACATCCCTACATTTCCCTTATGACTTATCTCTATCTCTCTCGTGCGTGGGAAAGGTCGCAGAGGATGCCATATTGAATCACCTCTCCCGCTACCTGGAAGAGCGCGCAATCTACACTGAGGTGATGATCGGATTTAGGCCAGGCTTATCTACACTAGACGCCATGATTCTCCTAAAGCACCAGATAATCGACTGCAAGACGAGAGGCGCTAGGACCGTCCTGGACTTAAAAATGGAAATGGCCCTCGACAATATCATTCACTCTTTCGTGCTGAAAACAATATCGGGTCTCAATCTGGGAAAGCATATCTAAGGCTACGTCAAGTATTTCCTGACTGGTAGTACAGCCACGCTTAACGCCGGTAGTCTGACGGCAGAAACGACAAAGCTCAGAAAACAGGGGCATGCCGCAGGGAACGGTTATCTCGCCTAACCCTCTTCAACCTCTCGATGATTGGGCTGTCCAAGAGACTCGCCGAGATTGACGGCGTCGGGCACACGATTTACGCGGACTATGTAACGATCTGATGCACAGGCGGCAGCGATGGGGACATAGAGCACGGACTGCAGGAGGCGATCAACGTCACGGAGGAGTATGTTGTCCCTATGAAGCTCAGGTGCTCACCGAAGAAATTGGAACTCTTACTGTACAGACCAAAGAGAAGGGGACCCAAACCCAAGAGCTGGAAACCTCTGGAGGAAAATGATATCACCCTGCGTATGAGGGACGACAAAACCATCCCAGGGTGGATTCTATCCGGGTCCTCGGGATGACGATCGAAGCCAACGGTTCCAACAACCAAATGATCGTCCGTTACACCAAGTAGGCGGACAACGCCTTTAAACTCATCTAGAGGGTCACCAACCGAGAGCAAGGCCTCGGCGAAGAAAACGACGTCCGGTTGGTGCACGCCTTCGTTCTCTGTCACTTTGCCTACGTCGCTGCAATGCACGTATGGCAGAAGACGAAGAAGGACAAACTGAACACGCTCGTGAGAAAGGTGATTAAGAGAGCCCTGCGATTACCCATATATACGAAGACCGAGAGGCTCATGCAGTAGGGCATGCGCAACACTCTAGAAGAGATTACCGAGGCGCAGGAGAGAGATCAATTCATCACACTCCACCACGCAGTCCGGAAGACCAATTTCGCCCACCACGGTTGAAGATAAGCACTGTGCGATGCAGAGAAAGCTGTGTGACTGCATCACGGTCATGCCCGTTCCGTTTAACATACACCCATTATACAAAGTGGGCAGAAGGCGAGCTACAGATAAAGCCCTGCTCGCGAAAGATAGGGAACGAGTAGAAGAAAGCACTTTCGTAGAGCGGCGTTCGAACCCAGCAGGCGAGCGTTCACTGCGGTCTTCCTCGATGGTAAAGGAAACGTCGCGAATTCCGCGTGTGTATATACAACATATCCGGAGACGGCCGGACGGGTAGCCATCGCCCTGGCACTCGTGGATGGCATGAAAACCAGAATACACAGTGACTCGAGCGCGGCCATGAGAGCCTTTGCCAAGGGCATCGTTTCCAGACAGGCCCTGGCGATCCTCCGTGGCAAGGAATTGGCCTGAACCCGATCATCTGGTTTCCCCCACACATTGAGCCCCGACTAATCTCAACAAGTCGGCTCACGATGCTTCGCGATGGCTTACACACCACGTTGCGCCAGGGCAGCCAGGCTTGGATGTTACGTGCTGCAGGTACCATCTTGTCTCGTGCAACGAACTCACTAAACACTTTGCTTGGCGTGCAGATCATATCCGCTTCCGCACAGAAAGCTAAACAGACCTCAAGGTCCCGCCCTGAGGCTCTTGCACAAGGGGACCTATCCCAATCCCCTATTAATAAGCAAACTATTACCCGAAGCCTTGGCTTCATACACTTTCCTCCGATGCGGTAGCATGGCAGACTTAGAACGTATGCTCTGGCGGTGCTCCACTTTACGCAGCGACAATGAGAATAGACAGTTTTAATACTGCGAACAATGCGTACGTAACGGCGTTGCGTACGCAAGATCGCTACGTCCTGCAAAGTGCGCATGTGCAGAACGCAACACGAACGGTGAGTGATGCGTACGTGGTCGCTGCGTACACACGCATCCGATTCTTGCGTGCGTACGTGGGGAGCCTTGCGTGCTGCTCTCATGGTTCTCGTTTGTTCAGGAGTACACGAGACAAAAGAGTTTGATATGTCGCGCGCCTAGGCGAGAAGGCGTCACTGCTAGGCATGCGCCGTGGTAGCAGCGCAAGCGTTATCACTCTTTGGTTGTGCTTAAAAGCGCTGGCATTCAAGCTGGCGCGCGCTTTAATTCCTGTAACATAGAACCGAGCAGCTCGACGACTGCTGTTGTGTTGACGGCTAAATAAAGCCTTATTGTCTTCGCTCCACCGTTGCGCTGTCCTTCCGTCAAGCACGACAAGTTTCGCAATATGTCGGTGGTGAAGGCGACCAACGGAAGGCTGTACTTTTGAATGGCCTACGATTTGGCTTTGCTGCGAGAAGTGAGCGCACCGAAGCCATTCCCGGATCCTGCACGGGGCGAATCCATAGCAAAAAGTAGGCACTTTGTTTTTGAGAAAGTGTTCAGTGTACGCTGTTCGCGCGAAAGACTCTCGACCATCTGTTGGCGCAGTTCATTGCAAATGACCGTGCAAGCCTCCGAAAGTGAGTACTGGGTTTTTATTTTTCTCGATATGATTCGTGTATTGGATCGGTATTAAAGACAGAGTCTCTTAAAGGCCTAAATATAGTTGAACATTACGTGAAGGAGCCCACACGTAACACAACGTTGCAGAGATCAACAGCGTCTATAGTTCGACCGATGGTTCGACGTACTGGCGGACGCGGCGAACGCAGTCCGACGCGTCCAGCGTCTAACAACGCTCGCCCGCTTACGTACGTAGTAATTACGCAGTACTAAAAGCCCTGACCTGACACGCGCTCCTACATTCCGCAAAGCGCTTGCGTGCTGCGTACGTATCATCATGGCGCAGTACTATAACTGTCTATTACCAAAGAGTGCTGGGAGTGGCCCTCCGTAGCCCCGAACTAGAAGAACAGACATGGGCAGTCCATCGAGCCCGCGATGCGGCCGAGAGGCTAGGCCTTTCTGTCCCTACATGGGAGCTGCCCGCTTCGGGCTAGGAAACTAGCGCGACCTGAGAGACCTGAATAGTTTTTCATACTATACCATACCATACCATATGTTACATTGTTGTACAGGAACAGATCGGCTGGCAGGGAGTTCCATTCATAGAATTCTGGGGTTGCACATGCCCCAGTACTCACGTATGGAGTAGAAACCTGGAGGCTTACGAAAAGGGTTCTACTTAAATTGAGGACGACGCAACGAGCTATGGAAAGAAGAATGATGGGTGTAACGTTGAGGGATAAGAAAAGAACAGATTGGGTGAGGGAACAAACGCGAGTTAATGACATCTTAGTTGAAATCAACAAAAATAAATAGGCATGGGCAGGACATGTAATGAGGAGGGAAGATAACCGATGGTCATTAAGGATTACGGTCTGGATTCCAAGGGAAGGGAAGCGTAGCACGGGGCGGCAGAAAGTTAGGTGGGCGGATAAGATTAAGAAGTTTGCAGGGACGACATGGCCACAATTAGTACATGACTGGGGTAGTTGGAGAAGTATGGGAGAGGCCTTTGCCCTGCAGTGGGCTTAACCAGGCTGATGATGATGATGATGATGATGACATGCCGAAACAGCGATTTGATTATGAAGCACGTTGTAGTGCGGGACTCTGGGTTAATTCTGACTACCAGATGATCTTTAAAGGGACACTAAAGAGAAAAATTATTTCTTCTCCATCATTAAATTACCCTTCTAGAACACCAAAAACACCAATCATACCAGGATAAGACGTTTAGTAAGCAAGAAAAAGCGAAACACAGGTGGCGACGACTCCTTGAAGTTCCCGCACCAGGTCGCTGTGAGGTCATGCATTTTGATAGCATCTTCTAGGGCCTATTTACTTATTTAGCGGTACAGATTCACTGCGTTGTGTTCCAAAGGAACCAAACATTAAAAATGGCAAGTTTAAGGAACCTTTACTGAGCCGAGGCGGCTCAAATACAAAAACATACTTTGGAATCCCTGACGTCACACTGACGTACCAGCGTCGGGGTTTCGGCGCGGAATTCAAATGCTGATACTTTCACCTTCATTTCTTCATCTAATATTCAAACTATTATTTTGAAATGACCACCGGCAGAGTTTTCAAACAACGCTTTATCAGTCTAAACTGATTTATTTCTTTGCTTTATTGTCCCTTTAACGTGCCCCTAAAGCACGTGACACGGACTTTTTGCGTTTAGTCTCCATCGAAATGCGGCCGCCGCGGCCGGCATTTGGGGCGCTATAATGTAAACCTATTCCAAACTGTTGTATTCCAATTCTGCAATCAGCCCTCCGCGATTGGTCAAAAACTTTTTGGAACACCCCCACTTTACCTGTCTGTCACGCGACGTCACGAAATCCGCAATAGCTCCCCATCTAATATGATGTATGCACAATGATTATCCATGATTTGACTGAACAAAAGAAAAATAGTTATTTCTGATTCGACGCCTTTTCGCCATAAGCCCTCGGCTATTGGTCAAAATCTTTCAGGCTGCACCCACTTCACCTGTCGATCACGCGACGTCACAAAACCGCAAAAACTCACCGCGTCAAAGTGACGTGTACACTTTAAAGATGCGTTAATATGCCGAACAAAACTGATATTTTTTTCTGAATAGCCGCAGGCTGCCCCGTTCCAAAAGGAATAAAATATGGCTGCCTCCTATTACCCAGGCACTGGCTACTCGTACCTGCCGGAAAGCATGGGTTTATTTGCGTATAAGAAAACTTCTTGCGTTGCCGTGTAACGTTTCCGAGCACTTTCGGCACGTTTACGACGTCGTTCTGCCAACTCTTCTTTGCTGATGATCCGTTTTAGCGTCATTCTTAAGCTTCCGTAGCATGCCGCCGTGATTTTAGTCCAGCCACCGCCATCTAAATAAGGGAAAGCGGACCAGTCGCAGATGCCGGCACCACCCCTTCATGCGGTTATCAACTTTCAGTGCAGTGGCTCGGCGCTACCGAGTCTCTCTCCACTTGAGCGTGCTCCTCGCCTCTTTCCAGCCAATTAGATAAACAAGCCGCTCAGTGTAGGCAATGTTATTCGTTTTTCAAGCAAGCAAAAGTGACCTCCTACGAACGAGGAGAGCGTTTGATTGGTCTGTTCTGACAACCCTGCGGGTGAACCGCCAGATGCTTGCGTCGGCGGTTACGTAAATTTGACGTCAGGAGATCGGAATGAAATCATACTGGAATAGCTTTACGTTATAGGACCCTTAATCCCGCGACCTCATGCTTAGAAGCGCAGCACCATAGCCGTTAAGCCACCGCGGCGGGTTTCCATTAATTGATTTTCTTTTAAAAAATAAAACTTAAACAATTGGTGTGCGCAGAAATCGGGGTTACCTTGTCGGTTTGATCATTCCTAATAGATCTGACTGATAGGGACTGGAGATAGAATATTAATGTATGATCAAGTTGTAATTCGCGTTGCAGAGGCGGTTGTACTGGAGTACACCATCGCAGTCTATACCATGTAGCGTTGAGCTGGTCCCATGACGGTCGCAGAGGAGTTGACGTCCAGTACCCAGACCCGCTCGACGGCATGAAGAGGCCGCAGTGTGTGTGCCGCGTGTCTTCGGTTGAAGTTTGCCGTTTGGCACCTCCGGTTGTCCTGGTCACGCCAAGGGTATGGGGGCGACGGTGGCCAGGCTGGCTTCAGCTGGTGCGACGTCTTCGGTACCCGGGTCTGTAAGCGCCTGCCCATGAGCAGCTGAGCAGGGCTCACTCCGTTTAACCTAGGGGTGTCCCCGTATGCCAGAAGCACCAGGTAGAGATCATCCGCCTTCCGCAGCAGGTCCTTGACCGTCCTCGTCATCCATTCCGCCTCCCCGTTCATATGTGGAAAAGGGGGGCTGCGTGTGACGTGGCGGAAGCCGTAGAACTCGGCGAAGGTGGACAACTCTTGCAGCAAACTGAGGATCGTTATCGTTGTGCACCAGTCTCGGGATCCCGTCGTGCGCGAAGACGCTCTTGATGGCGTTGATGACAGCAGACGCTGTCGTCGAGCGTACGCTGATCGCTTCCGGGAAGCATGACCGGTAATCCACCATAAGGACGCAGTCCTGGCCTTTCAGATGAAAAATATCGATACCCACCTCTTCCCAGGACCAAGTTGGAGTGTTTGGCGGCAGCATGGACGCCAAGTGCTTCACCCTGGTTTCGGCGCCCATGAGGCAGTTAGCTACCTTGTTTGTATATCTTATTGTTGATACCCGACCACCAGACTGATTCCCGAGCCAGAGCTTTGCACTGGTGGATGCCTTGATGCCCGACATCTGGAAGCGCTCGAGCATGATGCGCTGAGGGCGGACGGCACAACGATGCACGACACCTTCAGAAGCAGTCCTTCACAGACGCTGAGGTCCTCTTAGTACTGCTTCTACTTTTCCCATGTAGAGGCAAGTGGGACTGCCGGGGGCCGCTGTTTTCGTAGTACTGAAGCAGCAGACTGCACTCGCCGTCGTTGGCTTGGGCCTGGGCGGGTGCTCGAGCTGCGACGAGACGATGTATGGGAAGGAGCGGACAACCTGTTGCGCACAAATCTCGACTTGATTCGCGCGGTTGGATGCAGGGGAATCTAGCGGTGCGCGCGAAAGCGTATCGGCAGTTGCCAACAGCCTCCCGCTACGCCAAGTACGTGGTACTGGAAACGCATCAGCTTCAAGCGAAACCGCTGAATCGTGGTGGCAGCAGGTCGACGTACATAGACGCTATTCCTCGAACCTTTGCACCTCCTAGCTGGCCGCCTAAGCTTCTTTCTCCGTTTTGCTGTACTGGTGTTCCATGGGTGGGAGGGACTGCGATGCGATAGCAACGGCCCGACGTTCACCGGACGGCTGTTCCTGAAGAAGTACTGCTCCGAGGCCATAGGAGCTGGCGTCTGCCGAGACCGTGGTCCGGTATTTGGGTGTTGTAGAGAGCCATAGAGAGGTCAGAGCACAACAGTTTCTTGAATTGGGAGAAGGCAGATTGATGCGTGTGGGTCCCACGTCCAGGCAGAGTTCTGGAGCAGCAAGGCTCGGATCGGCTCAGTCACCTCCGAAACGTGGAGTAAGAAGCGCCCGATGTGATCACGAGGTCCAGCAGACGACGGACCCCTCCGACATCTTCGGGTGCATGCATGGCTCGGATCGCCGCAAGCTTGTCTGGGCCTGGAGAGATGCCTTGAGCACTGACCATGACGCCAAGGAACTGGACGCTGGAAGTGACGAACGAGCAATTCCCCCGGTTGAGCGTGACTCCTGCCTTCGCTAGCCGATGCATGGCTCGGAGACAGCAGTAGTGCTCGGAGCCTGTCTTCCCAAAGACGAGGGTGTCGTCGATCATGTTCACAACACCCACTTGGCCGTCGAGGATCCGCGACATCTGCCGCTGGAAGTATTCCGGTGCAGACGTGATCCCAAACGACAGCCGGAGGGATCAGCAGCGGCCAAAGGGGGTTAGGAAAGTGGTGTATTCTTTGGGACTCGGAGGACAGCTTCACCTGGTGGAAGCTCGGCGTGCCGCATAACTTGGAGAAAAACTGTGGCTTCTCCGAGCAACCCGAGGCATTGTTCCACCGTAGGAAGCACGTGACGTTCTCCAAGAATCACCTTGTTGAGTCGAGTCAGGTCCACGCATGCAGAGCCGATAGCCGCCCGAGACTTTGGTGTGCTGGACTGGTTGTCGTCTCCAGTCAGTGGGTGTGTCCACCCGACGAATCACGCCCTCTGCTTTTAGTTTCGCTAGCTCACTCTTGACGATATCGCGGAAAGGGAGTGGAAGGCGCCGGGGTACGTTCAAGGAGAAAGGCGTAGCATTGGGTTGGAGCGTGATAGCGTACGCTCCGGGGAGTGTCCCAAATCTTCGGAAGAGGCTAAGATCGAGATACAAGTCGCCTGTGGGCTGTGGAGTACCTGAGACTTGGTCGACAAACGTGCAGATGCCCAAAGCTTGGATTGCCATGAAGCCCAGCAGAAGGACCGTCTTCGTTGCCAGGACGTAGAGAGCTGCTTGGTGCACATGCCATGCCACGACAGGGTAGTGACGTAAGTGCCTATGACCGGGAGGATGTTGTTGCCAGGGTCTTTCAACTCGCTCTTGGGGTCTTGAAGCTTGAATGGGACGCCAGGAAACGTACTGGCTATGACAGTAATTTCGGCGCCAGAGTCCCGCTTGAAGGAAAGTGGGCCAACCATTGGCGAGGGCCTCGACGAACTTCGCGTTCGGGCACTCTCCTTCAACTGCTTGTAGCTCGATGGAGCTGGTGGAAGGCTTCTTCTTGAGGCACACGTTCTCGAAGTGGCCACTCTTTCGGCAAAAGCCGCAGGACGCTCTGCGAGCCGGACAGTCGGCGCGAGGGTGTGATGCGCGCCCGCAGAATAGGCACAGCTGGGGCACGATCGGAGATCTTTGTTCGATAAGCGTTCTGTTCGGTTGCTGAAACGTCACAAAGTGGCAGTATGCAAAATTTCTCAGAACGGGGTGGAGAGAGCAGCCAATCGGCAAGCGGTGAACTCCCCGGAAGTTTACTTCCCTTGTTTGTCGCCTGCTTGCAGACAGTATACTACGAAACGAAATGTTTCTCGTCTTCCAATGAATGAAATCTTTATCTCAATTCTGTCTTCCCAAGCTTAAACACATTTTCAAATAGTAGTAAGTGTGAATACTACAATTTATAACAATTAGTTTCTCTGCGTCGTCCCTAGGTGGTGTCGCGCACAGCGAGAACAAAGAAAGAAAAAGAAACGACGGGAGCAGTGGCGCACTTTTCAACAGGCAGCAACAACATTTCAGTGGCTCGCTGGCACCGATGATGGGGTCGACTTCGCCGTACAACGAACGCACTATTTGTTTCGAGAAACGAAAGCGACGCCGGAATTCGCTTTTTGCCATTTCTGCAAACTCGTTTCGCAATGCCACCCGCTCTCCTTCCACCTCGAGTAACGCCAGCGCAAACACCGAAGTTCCCAACGCAAGCGCCATTTTTCTCTAATTAAACTATAGAATGGATCCGAACGTGCTAATCAATTGCCGAAGCCACCGTTTGGATCCAATCCAATCCACCAGACGCGCCATGCGAAGCCGGTCTCGTAACGAGCGATGATCGCTGCAAACTCCCCAACTCCCGCCGGGTTCGGTGCCTAGGAAACGAAATGCTTGGTGGGAGGATGATTGACAGGAGCGTGTCGTCATTTTGACGTCACCAAAAACGTGGCCGCGCCTAGCGGCTGGCGACGTCGGCGTGGAGTAGGCCAATCGCGCGCCGGTAACCGAACAAAAGCGCCGAACAACCATCTCCGATCGCACCCCTGGGGCGCGATCGGAGATATTTTGTTCGATACGCGTTCTGTTCAGTTGCTGCAACGTCACATAGTTGCAGTATGCAAAATTTGTGACAGCGGGGCGGAGAGAGCAGCCAATCAGGAAGCGGTGACCTCCCCGGAAGTTTACTTCCGTCGTGTGTCGTCTGCTTGCAGACAGTATACAACAAAACGAAATGTTTCTAGTCTTCCAAATGGATGAAATCTTTATCTAAAAAATGTATTTTTTCTTCTCAAGCCCAAGCACGTTTTCAAATAGTAGTACGTGTGAATACTGCAATTTATAACTATTAGTTTCTTTGCGTCGTCCGTAGGTGCTGTCACGCAGAGCGAGAAGAAAAAAGAAAAAGAAAACGACGGGAAGAGTGGCGCACTTTTCAAGAGGCAGAGACAACATTCCAGTGGCTCGCTGGCACCGAAGATGGGGTCGATTTCTCTGTACAACAAACGAATTATTTGTTTCGAGAAACAAAAACGACGCCGGAATTCACTTTCTGCCATTTCTTCAAACGCGTTTCGCACCGCCACCCGCTCTCCTCCTTCCTCTAGAAACGCGAGCGCAACAACCTAAGTTCCCAAAGGAAGCGCCATTTTCTCGAATTAAACTATGGATTGGATTCAAACGTGCCATTCGGCAGCCGAAAAGGCCGCCTGTTGGATCTAATCCAATCCACCAGACGCGCCATGCGAAGCCGTATGATCGCTCCAAACTTCTCAGCTCCCGTCGGGTTCGGCGCCTAGCAGACGAAATGCTCGGTGGGAGGATGATTGACAGGAGCGTGTCGTAATTTTGACGTCACCAAAAACGTGGCCGCGCCCCGCGGCTGGCGACGTCGGCGCGGAGTAGGCCAATCGCGCGCGCCGGTAACCGAACGAACGCGCCGGACAACCATCTCCGATCGCACCCCTGGTGGGTTGTCTTATCAGCTGGCGCTGGCTTTGCCTTGCGATGCGAGCGGCGTCGACGGAGAGCGATGATAAATCAGCTCGTTATCAGCGTCTTCGTGTCGGCGAAAGTGTGTGAGCGCTTTGTGCAGCATCATTCTCCGGTTTCGACAAAACTTATCCGAGAGCTTATGGTCAAGCAAGCCGATGAGAAAACGGTCTTGGAAGAGCCGCTCTTTGATGGCGCGTGAGGAGTAGTTGCAGCGCTTGACCATCATACGGAGCTCAGCGAATAACGCGTCCGCCATCTAACCCGGTTGCTGCGTGCGCCGGTAAAAGCGCGTTGACTCATACAGCGCATTAGGCGGGTGGACGAAGTTGTCAGTGAATGCCTTCTTCACAGCGGCGACGTCATTCAGGTTCGCCTCTCGCAGCGCAGTGGACGCGAGGACAACCCTCGCTTGCGGGCCCATGTAGTAGAGCATGGAGCGCACTTGGAGCTCCGTCGGAGCGGCGTAGGGTTCGGTGGCGAACTATAGTAGTCCGCGTACTGCAGCAGCTACGAGGGCCAGGAGCTGGGGTTGTCAAAGTCAAACGCTGGCGTTGGCGGAGCTGGGCCATGCCTTGGAGGAAAAGAGCGGCCGACGAAGCAGCAGACATCCCAGCGGAGCATTCCCCGGTGGTCATGACGGAGGGAAGGCGACTTCTTCGAAGGAGAGCGGCGGTGCCGGGGCCAGGCCGTCTGTCGAAGCCGCAAGCATGGGATCAGCGGTGACAGATCCCGCCCCCTCCAGACACCATGTCGAGCGAGCGAATTACAGAGCAGCCGACTCTCCGGGCGGGCAAGTGCCCAACAGGGTCTATTCTGTCCTTATAGAGTCGTGGATGCTGTGCTGCCATCCAGTGGTACTGCCGTACACAACACTTTTCTATTCCAATTCGACAATCAGCCTTCCGCGATTGCTCAAAAAATTTCGGGCCACCTTCACTTTTCCTGTCTGTCACGCAACGTCATGAAAACCGCGATAGCTCCCCATCTGATATGACGTGCACACACTGAATATGCATGATTAGACCAAACAAAACAAAAATAATTGTTTCTGATTCGATGCCTTTTCGCCATTAGCCCTCTGCTATTGGTCAAAAGTTTTGGGGCTGTGCCCACTTCGCCTGTCTCTGTCACGCGACGTCACAAAACCACAAAAACTCACCACAGCAAAGTGACGTGTTCGTGTTATAAATGCATTAATATGTCGAAGAAAACTGAATTCTTTTCTGAATACCTGGAGTCTACGCCACTCTGAAAGGAATAGAAGCTGACTGCTCGTCGATCTCTCAGATACTGGCTACTCGCACCTGCCGGAGAGTATGTATTTGCTGCGCATAATAAATCTTCTTCCTTGGCAGTGTAGCACTGACGAGCCCTTTCGCTACATATACGACATCGGTCTGCCAACTCTTCTTTGCTTATGATCTGTTTTAGCGGCATTTTTAACATTACGTGGCACGCCGCCGCTATTTTCGACCAGCCACCGCAAGCTAAGGGGAAACGGACCAGTCGCAGACGTCAGCACCACCCTCCTCATCCGATCATCAATTTTCACTGCGCTGGCTCGACTCCATCGAAACTCTCTTCACTTGAGCGTGCTCGTCGCCTCATGCCAGCTAATTAGATAAGAACAACCGTTCCATGTAGGCAATGTTATTCGTCTTGAAAGCAAATAAAAAATATTTCCTATAAGCGAAGAGAGCGTTTTATTGGACTGTTCAGACAACACTGCGGGCACTCCCGATGCTTGCGTCGTTGGTTACGCAAATGTGACGTCAGGAAATTGGAATAAAAACAGATTGGAATAGTTTTACGCTATAGGGCCCCAGGAAACATGCACCATCCCGCCAGCCACATGTGGGTTCCGGTTGTGTCTTGTACATTTCGACATCAACTCAGGCCCCCATACCTCTTGAAATCTCACTTGAGCATTCGCAATCCTTCCCTGAAGCTGCAGTTATACCGCAAGGCATCTCCCGCCACTATGCAACATTTTAGGGTCATTTGTGGGTGACAGTTCCCTTCCCAAAAGCTTGCACATTTCGCATTCGAATAGGCGACAAACCTTCTAGTAATAACTACATATGTCTGTAGTGTCTGTAACTACCGTCTGTCAAAGTCTTTTCATATGGCTCCGATATGACGACCAGCGCCTTCTGCTGCGAAGCAAGTTAGATCAGTTGGAGTGGAGAACACTGTTGCACACAAAGATAGTTGTACCCCCTATAGACATGACGTGCAGCTCCGTATGGGCGCATGGCTAGTCTTGGATATACTTTCTTTCTCTCGTTTCATCCTTAATCCTCTTTCACATGTGTAGGATATGTGGCAAATCGGACGCGCGAATGGTTCACATCACTGTTTCCCTCCTTTTATCTCTATCCTTCCACGCGTTCATGCGGACGCGAGGAGACCACTGCAAATTTACAAATATAGAAAGGAGAGGGCAGAAGTCCTCTAACGAATAAACTGGACAATTTCTTAACTGCTATTGCGTTTTCAAGTGTGCCAGCACGCCTAAAATTTCTCACAGCAATAAAACACATATGTTTAAATATCCTCATCAGTTGCGGCTACTAGTGTGCACGTGGAATATCAACGTTAAACATTACGGGTAGTTCGCTACCAGATATTTTCACGTTACGATATAAACATGCATCACCACAAACCCTGCAGCAAAACAAATATGCACAGAGAAACCTTTAGGCTTTCAATGGATGAACTTATTACGAAACTGCGCGCAATGAATGTACGTATATCAAGCACAACAAGGGTTGCACTTATGAGAATTAAAGAAAAGTTGCGCAGAGCAGGTTTATGATTCGAATAGGCGAACGTTTCTTTCAAAACGCACACAAATGGTTCTTGAATTTTAGGGATATTACAATCAATATTTAGCCAGAACTACGCGTCTGATTGCAACACGACCATTCCCGAGCAGAAGGCCATTAAAGCTGATACAGAAGAAACCGAGATTCTAGGATTGCAGATGCCGTGGAACAGACAAAAACTGCGCATGTTCCAAAACAAGAGTGTGAAAAGCCAGCAAAGGGGCAACGCGCACTTGGGAGCCTTTACCATTATGATTTCAAAAGGCTCAGGCTGCCCCATTTTTAAATTAGGCCTTTCTCTTTTTCCCAAATATTTATGTCTATAGAGCGCAGGCTTAAATATTGGCACCCAAGGCAATCCTTGGAACAATTCAATTCTACGAAACTTATCCTACATTCATTTTATTCCGTTGCCACGTAAAACCATTTATTGTGGGCCACAAAAGCCCCCTAGTCGTTTTTTTTTTTCACATGAAGAACAGCTCACTGAATAACTATTTTGGCTGAAGCCGCAAAAGACGTCGCATATATTTCACCCGCGTGCGCGAGTGCTTTTCGTAAACTATTTGGAGAATATCTTTGGCAGTGGTGTAACTTCTGTAGGCAGCACCTGGAGTCTGTTGTCATGATAAGGTAAAAAAATTCCCCCAGATTTGCTTTGCTACCTTACAGCCAACAACTAACCTTGACCCTTAGCACTGAGTTCGCATCACCATATCACGATGCTCTGTCAATTCGTGTTACTGAAAAAAAAAGACATGTTTGTCGGCTCCTCGGCTGTATCTTCACCCAGGGCTCTCGGCGAGCACGCCGACTTTAGAGCTCGTGGCAGCCATTGCGTTGCGTTGTACGTTACGCGTTGCGATGTGCCAAGCTTCTTCTTAGGAAGCGCATATGGCAAATTTTGATTGTGTGTAACCGGAAAGAAGTGGGGATCGTCAGCAGTGATGGAGTGTTTCCTTTTTTGTGTACAAATTGACTACCCTATTTCTATGTACCTTTACAAGTCTATATACATATATGGCAGGTGTGTCCCCACTCATGGCAGTTTTCAATTAGCTCTCTCCTCTTTGTGGCCATTTTAATAATAATAACAATAATAATAACAATAATAACAATAATAATAATAATAATAATAATAATAATAATAATAATAATAATGCAACTTGGTGGTGATATTGGGCTGGGTTTTCACAATGTTTCATAAGTACTGAGTGTTTGCCTTAGAAGTAAAGCTGTATGAGTTGTTAAGCTCCAAAATGTAAAACTCATATTTCAACAATGCGAAATGTGCTAAGAGCGAAAGTGAGCGATAAAAGGAAGGCAGGGATATTAATCAGTCAAGAGTGGGGTTGGCTGCTCTGCGCTTTGGGAAAGGAGAAAGAGAAGAGAAAGAAGGGGGTAGAGAGTCGTGCACGGACAGCAGTACAGAGTCGAAGTCGCTCGCACAAGCCAGACATTATCAGAGAGCACAGAAGTGCCTGCATTGCCTTCTCGGCCGATGATTTGTGGGGACGGTGTTCTAGTATTGTCTATTCGCTCAGAGGTCGATCACCTAGTTTGCTGAATTCGTTGGACATACATTGCCTTCACGCTTCAAACTGAAGACGGTGACACTATAGGTGGTCAATGTTCTCCTCGCAGCCGCAGACATCACATGCAGGACTGTAAGCCATTCCAATTACTGTTGAATCATCATCATCATCAGCCTATTTTACGTCCACTGCAGGATGAAGGCCTCTCCCTGCGATCTCCAATTACCCCTGTCCTGTGCCAACCGATTCGAAGTAGCGCCTGTGAATTTCTTAATTTCATCAACCCACCTAGTCTTCTGCCGTCCTCGACTACGCTTCCCTTCTCTTGGAACCCATTCCGTAACCCTAATGGCCCACCGGTTATCTAGCCTAGCCTTACTTGACCTGCCCCGCTCCATTTCTTTCTTTTAATGTCAATTAAAATGTCGGCTATCCCCGTTTGCTCTCTGATCCACAAGGCACTCTTCCTGTTTCTTAACGTTAAGCCTAACATTCTTCGCTCCATCGCTCTTTGCGCGGTCCTTAACTTGTTCTCGAGCTTCTCTTTCAGTCTCCAAATTTCTGCCCCATATATCAGCATCGGTAGAATGCACTGATTGTACACCTTTCTTTTCAATGAAAATTGTAAGCTTCCAGTGCGGAGCTGACAGTGCCTGCCGCATGCGCTGCAACCTGTTCTTATTCCTCTATAATTTTCCTTCTCATGATCAGGTTCCCCTGTGAGTAATTGATCTTATAAACGGACTGTTTTACAGACTCTTTGCTGACTTCACAGACTTGCTTGACTGAATTCCAGAGTTGCCCTTATTGTAGTGCAAATTATTTTGGTAAATATTTTATACAATACTGGAAGTAAGCTAATGGGTCTATAAGTGTTCAATTCTTTAACGTCTCCCTTTTTCTGGATAAATATAATGTTGGCATTCGTCCAGTTCTCTCGGACCCCTGAAGTCGACAGACAGTATGCGTATAGAGGGCCGCCAGCTTTTCAAGCATGATGTCGCCTCCATGATTGATTAAACCGACAATTATTCCATCTTGTCCTGCTGGTTTTCCCCTTTCCATCTCTTGCAACACCCTTCTAACTTCATCGCCAGTTACAGAAGGAGACTCTGTAACCTGTTCATTACTTCTTCAAATAGCGATATCGTTGCTGATCTCGGTACTGTACAGGTGAGTACATAATTCTTCCGCTGCTATTACTATATCTTCGAAATTGCGGATGATATTACCCTGCTTATCTTTCAGTGCATATATCTTCTTGGCTTGTCCTAGGCCAAGTTTCGTGAAGCTTTCGTGAAGGCAACTCCCAACCACAGCCGTCACAGAAGAGTCGCTTCACGTCGGTGCAGTCCGGCCGGATGTCCGTGTTGCAGCGAAGGGTTTAGTCTGTGCAGTCTGGTGCACCTTGTATGCGCGGCGAGAAGGTGAGAGTGAGTGATACGAGAGTTTTAGTGCTAGAATGCGAAGCTGTCCCACAGTCTCTCTCCGTGGGAGAGGAATGGGGACGCTGCGGTTTTCTAAGTGCTAAGAAAAAGTTGTAGTATGCCTATCAATAAAAGCAGTGAAGCTTGAAGCCAACCTTCTCGTAATCAATCGAGAAATTGACAGGAAAGCAGCTCACATTAACGGTTTCGTTTACCATAGGACTTACATATATGCGTATTTTCGTTCAGATGCCCGAATTTTGTACAGCAATCTTAGCAAATGTTTCAGTACAAATGTTAGTAGCCGCTACTTGATGACTAGATTTTGCGAGAGCAGCATCTTCCTGCTAGGTTTCGCTTTTCAAGAACGAATTGAGTGATGCAAGATGATTGACGGAAGAGTGATAATGCTGCACTACCAAAACTAGTACAGGATAATAAAATGCTTGTGGTTTTTAAGAATATCGCTTCACGTATTTTTCCTTTTTTGCATTCCATTAGTGAATAAAAATTACCTGTATGGTAAAAATATTTTCAAAGATGGGACAAATAATTGCTAAATACAGACCTAATATTGTGCCCAATGGCCCACAGTAGTAGTCATGCGACTTTTGATTCAACATTTAGGGTGCTATGCAGGATGCGCCGAGTTTGGCGAAACTCGGGATCTTCACGAGCTCTGGCGACACCCCAAGATGAAAGCACGAATGGTACCGAGACACATTTTATCTTTCGACAGGCCTCCAGTTTCATTGGTTTATCTAGATTCACTCTGGCTGGCTATCATTCCTTGGGCGTTGCCTTCTGGGCGGTCGACAAACTGGGGCTCACGTGATCATACCGTCGGTGCATGGTCTTGCCTTCCTTCACTTGTTTGTCCTTCCACCGAGTGCATTACATGCACAAGCGAGTTATAAAACAAACGCATTTAGTACAATATTATTAGTTAGTTTAACGTGGTTTAGAAGCATTTTAAAGCTTACAACATGTACACTGAATGTGCATTAGACTAATTTGTAATTTAGTACGCTTCGCATTATACCGCGAGGGAACGCTGTGATGGCGTCATCACATCCATGCACCGGGCGAGCATGGCGGCTAAACATCGAAGACGCCCAGTGTAAACAAACTCGTACAGCGAGCTTGCAGTGCGCGACTTAGTGATCAGGCTCGACGATGACCACTATTTCTTGTATAGTTCTGTTCCTCCGTCAGCAATCTTTCCGTGCACCCCGTAAGACTCCCAATAGCTTCGGCGATTTTACAGATCGCAACGCGCACCTACTGTTCACGACGCAGTGCTGAAGAAACAACTTGTCCGGTGTTGCTTCTGCGAGTGCGCCGAGTTCCTCCAATCTGCGTGACTGCGAGCGTCACGAACATTACATAGTGTGGGCAAAAGGCAGACAGCCTATATAGCTACGATGCGACAAGGAGGTGGTAGCGACGATAGATCTCGCTACCAACACAGTGAAGGAGACATCGACAAACTGCAGATAAGTATATTTCTACTGTTTCATATTTAGCATAATAAGAGTGCACGGATTAAGTCACTTTCGTAGTAACGAACTGAATGTCCAGCAGTTTAAAGAAGGCAGTGAGAACCATTGAGTGTTCGTGCTTTTACATGCAGGTGGGCCCGCGAAAATATGGAAAAGATGAAGGTAACCTTCACTAACTTGGTGAGAAAACAAATTCATGAGTGACATTAAGCCCGCAAAATTTATGGAAGAGCATCTTTATCCAGGTGAAATATGATATAAAGCAGGAAACTTAAACAAATCGTGATTGCCACGTTACCGATATCCTTGAAAAAAGTTTAGAATCATTGCATTCTACCGGTTATGCAATATGGGACATAAACCCGGAGGTTAACAAAGAAACTTGAGATGTCAAGGACTCTGCAGAAAGCGAAGTAACAAAAATTGTTGGAGATAGCATTAAGGCAGGAAGACAGTGGTGTACTAAACCGTGGCAACTGATATGCTAGCTGAGATAAGGAGAAAAAAAAGGAATCGGCAGGCAGGCCATGCACGTATTCGATCACTTGTTGCCAATTCATAACAGATGATTACATAAGCATGACAGAATGGATGTCAAGGAGAGAGAACTACAGCCGAGGATGGCAGAAAATTGCGTACTGGGACAAAAATATGATGTTTGTAGGCATAGGATGCAATCAGCTCGTATAAGACGGGATTGTAGGGTGAGGCATTTGTTCTGCAGCGAACAAAAATAGGTTTGTGGTGCCGACAGCAGAGACTCGTGAAGGTGCGGGGCCACCTCAGCTGCTGGCACACTAATCAACATGACAATTGGCTCTGAAAAAGAAAACCCCAGTGATGAAAAATAAAGCAACGTTGTCCCGACACATTGTTTTATTATAAATACTACATAAAGGTTTCCACAGTTAAGGGCACTTAGTACTAATAGTGCAACGAGCACTTTTCTTTGTAAATAATGGTTTGTATGCGGCTGATTCATTCCAATACACTTTTTTTGCAGCAAAACATTCTGCTGCTGGAGGCACTCAACTGCCTGGTGGCAGTAGGCGAGCGCCAGGCACGTGCTCTTGAGAGTGTGGCAGAGGTCCAAAGGGCTGCTCTGCAACAGTAGTATCGGTGCCCTCACTGCTCTCTTGTTGAAACCACAAAAGGCACCTTATAAAGGAGCTTTCAGTTTAATATTTTGCTTATTATTCAAGAACAAGAATAAAATTATTGCAGTAAACATTGTGCTGTGCATATTAGGAGACTTGTAACATGCACTTGGTGTCGCTTCAAAATAGGCAAAAACGTAAGACAACCTGTGCCACTCTTGGACCATGTAAATAAAAAATACACTAATGCAGCATACACATTGTGCTGTTTGTTCTTTCTATGTGCAAGAATACAGTGTGTGTTGATTAGCCACAAGATGAACGGTGTGTGTAATTCACAATGAAGCCAGGAAACGGCAGGAGCTTAATAATGCTATCACCTATAGACTGTGCATATGACTGCAACACTCCCCGATTCAAATGTGCCATTACATGCATGTTCGATACCACATATTCTTTAACATTGTCTTATAATTGCATGTACTATATTTCACACATCTTAAGCCCTTCCATAGCACACTTCTGATGTATCCATTTCATAGGCCAAATAATTGTACACTTTGTCCTTTTGTGTTGTATGAAAAGCAGCATCCTTTACAGTCAGATAAAACTTCAGAAGACAAGAGAGGCCCCGCCCAGATGACCAAAGCGCAGCAGCTGATTGCCTCCATATCTAAAGAAATAGTCCCTCTCCAACGAGCAGGTATTAGTCTGTCCGGCAGCACGATGTCAGTCTAGAGTGCGTGCCCATTGGTGCAAGCTTGTGTTCACCTGCCTTAAAGTGCAGATTCCGCAGCCTCCTAAAGTTGTATCCGACTATAGAAACACGTAATGCCTTGCACCAGTTGCATAGACTTCTGCAACTTGATAGCACACAATGATCAGGAGCAGAAATCTATAAAGGCATCCCAGCAAAGCTGGCTGGCCACACTTTCATTATGAGGGGCTGTAAAAAGGTCTCGCCAAATATTCCCATGACGTCATTGAAAAAGAGGTGGTGTTTGGCACTTCTTTAGAATCAAAAACAGATTACAGTGAATGTTGTGTAGCACGTCAAAACAAACTGAGCTTGGTTATCTGCACAGCATGTAATGGGAGGTTGTGCTTCACATAGGATACAAACTGCTCTGTCCAGTACAGTTTTGAGGCTGGTATGGCACCTATTATGTCAACAGCGTCAATATACAAATTACACTTTTCACAGGCCATTGATTTCACCATTATTTTTGTATGATGGTTCTTTCAATCAGTGCTTGTATTACATGAGCAGGTGGATTTGAAAGCAAAGCTTTGTTTGCAAACCTTCCGACTTCCATAATTGTGTGGCAAGGCACTGGCATGTTGTCGAATAGCTCGCACTCCCTCGGTCCTGCACCAAAGAAGCCGAATGCTATATTTGAAGTTCGATCGCACAATAATTCAACGGCACACAAAGAAGAGTAACACACACAGCAGAGCATTCTGCTGTGCACTTTTCTTCTTTGTGTCCCATCGAATTGTTGTGCAATTAAACTTCAAGCTTCCATACCAATACACCCAGTCTTCAACCTCACCAATGCTCTAGTTATTAGGCCACAATGGTGCACATCTTTGAAATTTCCTAACACAAATTAGCTCTCCAAAAAATCACAAGTGTTAAATTTTGCAGCACAGGTGTATGTACGCACGTGCCATATTCTTTACCACTAAACTCACAGGAATCAAAGGGGCAAGCATTAACCAGCCTTGCTGCTGCCGTTACCATTATCATCATGACACCAATGGAAAGACAGTGCCACGTTTCAGTAAAGGGAGTGTCGGAGGGAAAGGTGTGACAGCGAGGGCTTACAACAAAAATAACGGTTACGAGACATGTTCAATGCCAATATATGCTGCATGTCGCTCATCCTAGTGTGGCACTGCGGCGAGCATTTACTCGTTTGAGCATATCACGTTTTGTGTAATCATTGCTCTAAAGCTGTACAAATGGCCTATTTGCTCTGCAATTTTTATTTTTATCATGGTGGGTTAAAGACCCACTTTTCATTGGCATCTGCACCACATTTCTCCCGATATGTAATTTTGCCTTGATGGTTCATGACATCTTCACGTACCGAGAGTTCTGCAGAGCATTGGATGTGCGTTGCTCTACTGCTTAAGAATTAGAGCCCCATTATGAGACGAAAATATACAATTTGTCCATCCAGAATAACGCCGCCCCCCCCAAAAAAAAGAAGATACACTGAACCTCTGGCACATGCATCGACAGTGAACAGAGCAAACAATCTGAAGTATTCTCTTCATGCAAGCCAACACACTAAGATTCTCAATGCATTTTCATTTTGCCACACATGCATAGGCACAACCGGCTTGGTGCAACATCCTGTTCTCGCGCTGCAACAAATTGTGCAATGCCTCGTTGTTTCATAGTGCGGCTCATAGATTACGCATAACCAAAATTCAGCATTGTGCATACTAAGTAATTTCACCAATGAAGAACCCCAAGTTCTTTATGAAATTAGGATTCATAGGTTACTTCACACAATTTGTGATATCCATTTATCTATTTGTACTTAATTAACCTCTTTCCCAAGAAAATGAGCCATTTGGAAGGCACCCTGACAGACAAGTAGTACAATCGGCAAAATGTCACCAGCGAAAAAGTTAATATCATAAGCAGCCGCATGTGAGATGTCGCTAACACAAAATTTAAGTCGGCTACACAGAACTGACAAATTTGGCAATATGGCGTGTCTAAACATTGCTTGCATGTTAATCACAGTAACGCTGACACTGAAGGCGCCTTAATTCCTACGTACGTTCCGTCGACACACCCGACTACGTTCGTAATGTTCCCGCGAAGTAGGGAGCATTCTTTTATATATGCCCGCTCAGCCGCAGTATTCTGGAAAGCTAGCCACCGCTTACGCACTGCCGCATCGATAAGCGCGTCAGACACATCTCTGACACAGTGGCTAACAGTAGTTTGATGGTGTCCAATGCAACGCTCGGCGCCGACGCTTCCCTGATAACTCCCAGTCCCGTAGAAACGGAGGGCACAGATGACTTGCTCTACGACGGTGAGCGAATGAAGCCCGCCACGCTGTCTCCGCAGACGAGAGTCTTCGCCTTGCTCGTCACACAGCCAGCGCACTGATGTCTTCGACAGGCGAAAATGACGCTGAAACTCCCCGTCGGTCATGTAGGTGAACGGGTCCGGACGGTCATACTGCCGCTTGCTGCCGCTGGATGCAATGAAACAGGCTGCTGCTGCCGCCGCCATGTTCCCGAGTTGAACTCGGTGGGGGTTTCACGATGTATGAGTTTAGCACGAGTTCGCCTGTCAATCAAAACCAGAGGTCACGCCCCGCGCGAGGCGTGTAACTCTTGTGCGCGCACCCACTACAGTTAGGCCACGCCCAACTTATCTTCCGGCAACAGCGACGCGGTGTCGAGCTGAGAGGCATCAACAATCTTGACCGCCGACATAAAACACGCACAACGCATTGTCATCGGTGATGTACTGAGCACCATTATCAAAAACAAAGCGTTGACTGTCGCTGGCTTATGCATACATCTTCTCGGGCTGAGATGGCCCCACAACACGGTTTCATTGCCTGCATTGTGGCGCGTAGCACACACTAAATAATTATCGGCACGTCACTGTAGCTGCTTGCAAGGCGTCGATGCGCCGAGGGGGACGACGATGCTGAGGAGTGCGTATTGCAGCAGTCGTTTGAGATGGCTGCTCTGTCATCGGTGATGAAACGGAGCCACAGCGTCGTAAACACGATCAGCGTCCGAGAATCACTCGCTCCCCTAGACCCAGTGCAATGGCATTTCTTCATCACAAGCACTGCGCACACAACAGTTCCAACACCTTTCTCCGTTCGAAGTCTGATTTCATAACTGCACACAAGAGCCCTCACCTGCCAAAATGCGACTGCTGCGGTGTCGTTACGATATCCATCTGCGATCGCTGCTGGCTCCAGCAGAGGTAATCCGCAAGCACCTTCGACTGCACAACACACTCATATACTGCGTACATGCGCTCAGAGGCACCTTCACTGGGCAAGCGATGACAAGCGATGAATTGTGTCGCTGGGAAGCACGCACTTTTTGCAAAGTATCGCAGAGGCTTCGCGCATAAAGATAAACTGGTACATTTTCACTGAACTGCGTCACTACGCACTCTAAAATAACATGCCGCCATTTTGCAGCGACAGCCGTTGTGTCGTTTTTAGTGGGTAAAGCGAGGGCCTTAATAGCGTAGTGAAGCGCCTGCGATGAACAGCCGCACCGCGGCGCTGCGTGTCTATTCCCCTAATAGAGAAAGAGTGACCATGACCCTCCATGGATCATGACCGACTTTATTGAGAATAGCACTGCAGCGCCCCTAGGCGACTTATCCCCGTATGAACGCCCTCGTGCGTGCGACCCGCTTCAATGTACCGCTTCTAAGCTTTCGCCTCACTGTCGCCATTCGCGGCAAGAAGTGCAAAATTTAATAATTAGCTCGATCTCCGTTTGTCATCACAAATTTCTAGCATTGAAAACGAAAAACAGATACCTAAAGAAATAGAAATGTTCGTTATTTTATTTGTTGTATTTTAACGTATTCGTTTGAGTGGAAGTGTAGGTGCAAAAATGCACCGCATGTACCCTGTTCGCATTCGACCGAGGAAAGAAAGATAGCACCAGAAAGAGGAGGCACGCCCTTGACGCGCCCGGGAAAGGCGTGGCAAGCGGCTCACGGCAAGTGTGCAGACAGACAGCGGGACAGTCACACTATTGCTAAGTTGCGATAATCCGTTGATAACAATACGCGGCGCTGGCGCGTTTCGTTGTGCAGCCTTCTGCGCTTGAAACTTGGAAGCAGTGTGCCGCGCAGGGTGCGCTCATGTTGTCATACGCGGCTTTTTGTCTACATATTTTTTTGCCTGCAGCTTCGGCGCGTTTCACGCTATCTCCGTTCACTGACTGCCGTCGAGCAAACTCGGGTAAAACTCGGGTGAACGAGAAACTCGGCGCATCCTGCATAGCACCCTTAGACAGTTAAAGCTAAAATAGCTTAAAACATGCAAAGTTTGATATAAGAACTATTGATCCGGTCTTGAAAATAATGAATTTGGCCTCTACTCCTGTATTTACAAAATATCTTGCGGCAAAATTGTCGACAAATTCTAGCTATTCCTGATGCTGGACATAATATTAGTGCAAAAAGCCGGCCTATCGCAAATAGTACTTATGAACGAAGAGCTTTCTGAATTCGGCGCCTGCAGGCCGGCATTGTACTTGTACCCGTTGTAGGGATTGCTTGCACGAAACGCTATCTTTTGTTGTACGAAGTATTGATTTTCTGCTATGTTAACATATGACACTTTATTAATAATGACATTTTAAAGGAGCGAACGCTGAGCGAACTCGGGAGACAGGGGGCTGCGGGACCGAGGTGGCACAAAGGAAGTAGTTGCAGCAGTTTTCTAGGGAAAGGCTGGGCGGTTGGTTCTTAACAGCGATGGTGCTGTGGTCATGCCTTTTATATCTTTCGGGTGAACGTTAACTGTTTGATTCATAATGCTATTTGACCATTTGACCCTAACGAATGTTTTGCGTCACGTCTTCCTTATGACCGGAACCCACGTACTTATAAAGCAGAATTGCTGCACCGTATATACAGGGTGTCCCAGCTGACGTTAGCGATATTTTGAAGCTATCTGAGTGCGCTATATGCGGACGCAACTTAAAGCACATTCTTGGGCACTCTGTGACGCAAATCACAGTTTAGTGCATTTTGTGGAGTTGCACAATTTGATCAAGCAGCATTACTGAACTTCGCACTTTTCCAATTTAGAGAAAATCTTTCATAAAGAAGTGGTGGAGCGTGTTAGCAAACGTCCTATCCAGTCGTATTGGTATCAGAGTGTCGAAGCGAAACATTTTTTTTGTACCTGTTTCCCTTCCGGTTCAACTCCGGTGCGAGAAAATGAGGCTTAATTCAAACCCGTTTCAACCGGTATATGTTCATTTGAATACCTTAAGAACAGTTACCCGTTAAAGCAGCATAAATTTATTTATTGCAATACTCGATTTTTTTTTCGCCTTCACCAGTGGAATTAGTGAAGTGAAGTTTATTTCCAACACCGAGTCGGAGGTTCTTGGGCGAAAAGATGTCGCAGACATCTTGAGAGTGCCCAAGAAACCATTAAACAGCAGCAGACAGATTGCAAAAATAATCATCTGAAGCGCTGTACAAAAATATAGGCATGAAATATAATACACGCAACGCAACACTCTTAGTGCACAACATAATTGCATATAATACAGATGTCGCAAAATCTTTATAAGCACTTATGCAAAGGCAAAAAATAATTTTATACATCAAAATGAAATATATATCAAGATAGCAAAATAACGATCTTGTTCGAATGGCTCTTACATGTTTAAAAGCATATTTCGCACATGTTTCTTGAATTGATATTCTGGTAGTTCGAATTTGGTACAAGTTAAGAATTTGTTCAGTATTGCTGGTATCTGGTATTGAAGAAGACATTCTCCGTAGCTTGTACGGGAAAAAGGAACTGGTATGGATTGATTACGGAGAGAGTATCGGGGGGAGCTATCAAATGAATGCTCATAAAGCTTGTCTTTTTTGTATAAAGTAGTAGTTTATATGTATAAAGATCACTTGCTCTAGTAATATCGTGCTTTATGAACAGCTGATGAGTACGCAGTTCGCGAGGGTGCCCATAAAAATTTTCAAATATTCTGAGAACCTTCTTCTGCAACACTTCGAGCCTGTTTAGGTTCTGAACAGTCGTTCTTGCCCATACTAGCGCGCAGTAAGACAAGCGAGAGTAGAAGTGCCCGTAATATATAGCTTTCTTTAGCCATAATGGAACTAGGTTTGATAACCTGTACAGACAGCCTACAGTTTTGCCCAATTCAGAAGCAAGCCTGGACACATGGGTATTCCACGACATGTTTTCCTCGAACCAAACACCCAGAAATTTTTGCTTGCGAACGCACTCTAACGTTGTGCCTTGAAATGAGAATTTCAGATTAATACATGGTTTGTTCGTAGGCCTAAAAATAACGCATTTTGTTTTACGTGCGTTTAATGCAAGTTTGTTTTCATTTAGCCACACTTCCAGATCCCTTAAATAATTTGTTACAGTAACTTGGAGACTGTTCATTGAATCAGCACTAAAAAAGACATTCGTATCATCAGCATACATAACTAGTTTTTCTGTGTAAGGGATCTTACATATATCATTAATATAAACTATGAATAATAAGGGTCCTAAGATCGAACCTTGTGGGACGCCTTGCTTAAGTTCAATTTCTGCTGACGTTAAGCTTCCGACTTTAACATATTGTTTTCTGGCAAATAAGTAGTTTTTAATAAGTTGAAGAGCAACACCGCGTTTTCCGCAGTCGAATAATTTTTGTTCTAGGATATCATGTTTTATACTATCAAAAGCCTTTTTCAGATCAAGAAACAATCCAACTGTATACAGCCTTTTTTCGAAATTGTTTAGTATCTGTTCTTTTACGTTTAACAGGGCTAATTCAGTGGACTTGCCTTTCTGGAATCCGTGCTGAGCATTGTTTATTATGTTATGCTTACTAAGAAAGTTCCTCAGTCTGCAATTTATGGCAGATTCAAACACTTTTGAAGGAACGGGCAAAACAGAGATTGGCCTGTAATCCGAAATGTCATTTAGAGCACCGCCTTTATGCACAAGGCATACACGCGCAAGCTTCAGATCGGAAGGGAAAAGTCCAGAAACGAACATACAATTAATGATATGAGGCAGGGGCTCCGAGATGAGATCCGCAACATACTTCATAGGCGCCGCACTTAATTCATCAGAACCTGTTGCGACATTGTTACGTAGTATACTTATCGAGCTTAATACATCAAACGGTGTCACTGAGGCTAAACTAATTGTGTTAGGCTGTCTTACTCTACGGCAGATTCTTTCCCGCGTACTCTGTTCAGAAGGCGGCAAATAGTCGCCGGAGTGGGCAAAATATTCATTCAAAGCCATAATAGCCGCATCATCGCTCATGTCTTGGGAGAGGGCTTTGACGTTGAAGCGCGTTTTGTTTTCCACAAATTGTCCCAGATTATTAACTGCATTCCATAGTTTGCGAGGATCATTATAAATCTTGGCGAATAGGCATTCATAGTATATCTTCTTAGCTTTTCTATGTCGGCATTTACTTTATTGCGATACGTTTTGAATTCTTTTAGAGCGGCTAGGTCACGTGTTCGAACACACTTATGATACATTTTGTTTTTTATTTTGATTCTTTTGTGAAGGCTCGTGCTGATCCATGGCTTTCGAATTTTCTTTTTGTTTAATGTGTGCGATAAGATGGGAAAATTGCTATTGTAATATGCTTTGAGATAGCGAAAAAAAACGCTATATGCGCTATCAGAATCCTGCTCTGCGTATACGAAAGTCCAGTTCGTAAGCGCTAGTTCCGAGCGAAATTTATCACGTGTTAGCTGGTTTATGACTCGATACGTTGTTTTGTCGGTGTAGTTAGGTTTGTTAGGTGCAGTAGAGAAAAGAGCGAAGACTGGTAAGTGGTCACTGAGGTCGAGTGAAAATAGGCCTGAAGCAATCTTATTTGTTGGCGCGTTTCTTATGCCAACGTCCAGCAGTGTGGCGCTATGATCAGTGATTCGGCTGGGCAGCCTAATGGTGTTCGAACAATGATATGTGGACAGAATAGTTTCAAACGGCACGGTGGCTGCGTCATCGCCTAACATGTTGACATTTGTGTCACCCATCAGAAAAAAAGGCACGTGCAATAAGTTTAACTTACATATAAGGCTTTCAAAGGTATCAAGAAATTCAGACTTTCTGCTCGCGGGTGGCCGATACACTGCAATAACTGCAATATTTGGTAATCATATTGTAATACATTCGAGGCTAGTGGTCACGAACGTTAGCTCATCAATGACATCATGCGTAAGACAATCTTTCACATACAAGGCTAATCCTCCCCCACGATTGGTAGTCCTGGTAACACCATTGTATGTGTATTAGTCTAATTGTGAACGAGTGTCATTCGGAGTGAGCCATGTTTCGGAAAGCAGTATAACATCAAATTTTATAGCTAAGGAATCAAGGAACGTGCTGAGATCAGAAATTTTGTTTTTAATACTGCGCACATTTAGATGAAAAGCACTGAAATGCTTTCCAATATGTTCGGCTGCTTTATTAAAACTGTCCGCATCATAGTAATGAAAACTGTCAAATAGAGCCATTTCGTAGCAGATTGAGCCATTTAAAAGTGTCAGTTCGGTACTTAGTGACACATTTGGTCCAGATCGTTGCGTTCAGCGATTCGCAGCACCTCCGATGATTCTGTTTTCCTGGCAAGAACTTTGCCATTATTTGTCCATACGTACTTCTATCCAACATCACGCTTCTTAGCTATCGCAGTACCCAGAAGTTGTTTCCCAAGCCGAGTTAGGTTTTCATTAACAAATATAGGATCGGCGGACTGGAAGCCAATTTGGTTAGCAGAAAGACGCGCTCTCTTGGCTTTGGTGAAAATAGCATTTGGCTTTTCTCGGCGAACAAAGCGTACAATGATATTCTTCACCTCGGGGTGCTTAGTTCCTATTCTGTGACAAATATCAATATCTGTGGAAGTTATGGGTTCCCCAACTGCTGCGCAAATTTTCTGGACTACTTCAGAAGGATCACCTTGATTAGGCACACCCTTGATTTCAAGGTTGTTTGCTCTGGTATACGCCTCCAAGTCTTCAACTTTCATGCGTAATGTCTTTGTTTCCATCGCGAGAATATCGTTAGCTTTCCGTGCTTCTGCGAGTTCTTTTCGCAAGGACTTTATCTCATCCGTAAGCGGCTTAATGTCCTCACTGACTGAACTGCAATAGTCCACACTTTTCTTAAAGTCGCGAAGTTCCTTCCGTATTTGTCGCTGAAAGACTTCTAGCTCCTTAGTCATCTTTCAACAAAACAGTAATAACGAGACAAAAAAAGCGGTTTGGCAGCAGTGCTAGCAACGGTATAATTAAGATGAAGGAATGAATCCTCACCTGCGTACAGAGAATGCTTGTTACTGACGTGAATCCTGCGAGCACTGCTGCCAAACTGTGGTCAGAGCAGAATGATCCCGGCTTATATATTGTCCGTGGCCTAGAACGCCGTCATCTGCGCAGGCGCTCCCGTTCCGCAGCACCAAGCCACGTGTCGATTGGGTAGGACTGCGCCGCGTGTCGACACGATCTGTATCGCTTAGGCTGTCCGTTCAGTGCTCCGGTCGGTGGTACCCGTTGCAGCGCGCGGCGATAAAGATCCCAGCAATGTGATGAGAGAGAATGCTTGTTACTGACGTGAATCCTGCGAGCACTGCTGCCAAATTGCTCCTGAGAAGCATGGGGAGGCTAAAAAAATGTAGTACGCTCGGTGTTCTTTATGGGGCAAGTGTTGTTACAATAAAGATCGCACTGTGGAAGCACACTTCACATTAATTTCGCATTTCTATCACACCAACTTCACTTTACGTACTAGTGAGATGAAATGCAAACGCCTAACTTGTGGGCACTTCCTCATTTCAGTGATTATAGAAGGCGTTTTTCTTTTAGACCACACAAGATGTTTAAATGTTGCCTGGGCGAAATAGCGTAACTCTAGTCCTTGAACTGGATTGCTCGAAAAGGCGTACATTACTTGCACAAGAAGGTAAAACTCGTAATCCACGTATCAACAAAATTTCTCTTATTATCGATATTTTATTATCTATGTTCACTATGAACGAATTATAAGGATTAGCTGTATGGGGCGCTTGACACAAAATTTCTCTTATTATCAATATTTTATTATCTATGTTCACTTTGAACGAATTATAAGGATTAGCTGTATGGGGCGCTTGACTGTATGGCGGTAGCCTGAGCGAGACACCGAGCGACGCGCCTGGCCGACTGGGTCTGCAAACGGGCGCCTAGGGACAATGTGACGCTATCAATCACGATGTTTCTTCCCCAACGTACAGGCGTGCAAGTTGATACCACGGCAAATGCGTCCATCAAACTGACCGTGATGCACCAGTCACACTAGTGCCGATGGGCGCTTAATTTAAGAGATTAGTCGTAAATCATAATTATCTTAAACCTACATTTCTTCATTGTTATGCACTGTTATGATAGCCATTATCTGATGAGAGAGTAGCGGAAGCACCCATCCTTGTCGTACTAATGAATTCGTATATGACAAACGAGGTGCGAGTAATTTGGCTATCTGCGCCGCTGGTGCCGCTAAACGAGTAGAAAGGCTCTAGCTGAACACTTTTCGGAATGTAGTGAAAGGAAGACTGGGATACGGGGGAAATTTTGCTTGATGAGGTGTGCTTCCTCCAAGGTAGCTTCGCCGTTGATGCTATGCAAAATTGTGTCTTATTATTCGGGGTCATTGGGCTAAAATTTTACCATGCGGTATTTTTCTCAGCACACGTCATACTTTCCTCCCGACCTTGAAGTCACTAAGAGCAGGTTGAGGAGCCTACTCGTAGCCATCATCTGTTTGTTTCACTCGCGCGGAAAACTCGCACAACAGTCCATTAAAATTCCATCAAGCATCGCACGCGGATGCTTCGGCCATTTCGTTTCGCTCTTGATCAATACTCCATCTACTAATGGAAGTTGATGGCAGCGACGAAAGGGCAATCTAGCCGGCGAGACCGAGAACACTTTGCTGCACCATGGCCCCACACAGTGCTCATCGCTTCCGATGTGCGTAAGATGAGCTCGCTAAATGTGCTAAGGACTTGATCTTAGCATTTCACTTTACTATTTAAGAGCACGAGTGTTTCTGTCTTGGACGCACGGAAGTGTATGCGGGTGCTTATAATTTATTTAATATATCGTTCGCAAAGAGCAGAGCTTTTTCACCTGTAACAGATATGAGCCAACATAACTCAATGAAGCTTTCTGAAGATTAGTTCTTCACTTATGAAAAAAAATCGTCAATTTCGTGGCACAGTTTTAATTGACATAACAAATAGTACCGAATATTTGTAATTATGAACCTACAAAAATAAAAGTTGCCGGTAATGTAATTTTTCTTTTTTTCTGATGAGCCGTTCATTGGAGAAGAATTACAAGAAGAAAGGAAGCCTGAAATTCTGCACACTCCGTGTAATCGTCATCCCTTCTTCAAATGACGTCATGTGCAACAATGTAGCACTAAATGTAGCTCTAAAGGATCAGCACCAGCGTTATCACGAATTTAGATCACCCTGCACACAATACATAGGCAACAGTCATTTCCTTTCCTATAGTACTTTAAGAAATAAGCATATTTATATGAGCATCAATGTCTGCGCATGGCGCTTTAAGCCACTGTTGTGTGTTCTCGCCTTCTTCCGACTCTTTCGCATTTACTAAAACGCTGATACAGGGGAATGATCGCGTCTGTTCCCTGTGCGGTAGTACACGCACGTCTCGATGATGAAGGAAAAAGAAAACAGCAACTCAAGAGAGGAGCTCGAAGCGCTGTGGGGTGCTCGCGCTGAGCGTAACGATAAATGAAGAGGAAAGGCTTCCCGGGTTCCTAGCGAGCAAATGAAGCGTATCATGCGTAATATTGCAAGGAGTTTCATTTTCCCGTGAGTTAAGAGGCTCGGAGCTAGTACCGGGTTAAGAAGGTAGCGATTAGATAAGGTTTGCCCGATAAATTACTTACACGTACGTCGTATCACAGGAAGGTGTGCTCTTTTTCATTTCTGTCTTTCTTTCTTTCTTCAAGCGCGTATGCGGTTTTTTTTTTGGACATCGTATAGCGAGTTTAGCGACTTTCTATGAAACCCCTATTATTTTTACAACTCAAACGTTACGTGTCTTTTGTGAAACCATTGAATAAATAATGCGGTCATGCGTTAAGAGGTCTGTGTGCTTTTGAGGTGCGTAAGGGTCGACTATATTATTACAGGTGTCATAAAGAGATTTATTGTTTTGTTACGAAAAACAAAGAGGCGCTGACCCACCTTATATCTTGTGTCCCAATAAGCGCGCATTTGAACACCCATTGAAGCCAGGAATCCGCCGAAACCGGCGACAAGGCTATGCACGTCATCGACGTGGTGGAAACCGAAACACACGTCCTTCAATTTCCATTGTTTTCCGTCGTACGCACGCAACACCATTTACAGACATCTAGCAAATGCGATCACACTTCTTTGGGCGTCATGAGGGGGGGAAGGGAGGAAAAGACCTCCGATTCTGCAATAGCATTCTGACGAGTTCACGCAACATCATTGTGGTCTGCCAGAGCGATAGTGTGCCTTCGTGAAAAAGGCTGAATAATGTAATTTCTTTAGCTGTCTTGCTTAGACAGCCTCAGATGCAATGACTTATTCATGGTGACATTAGAGTCGGGCGACTGTTGTAATGAACTAATTTTGTAAGTGCTTCTTTGGCTGCCCGCCGAAGTTTTGCTGGCCAGGAGAACGAGTTTTCAGAAACCACGAGATAAACCTAATTGCGACTTTCTATTGCTCCTGTAGTAAAAAGACAACCCATATTACCTTCTTTCTTCACTATTTGTGTAGAAACTCCACATAGCAGAGAACTGCAAACAGTAATTCTATATAAATTTCAGATTATCTTATTGTTGTCGACGAGATATGTCTGTACAATAAAAGACTGTGAGACTTCACAACACCCGTCTAAAACAGTTGGTATAAATTTATCTTCCTTCAGAATTGCCGTTCTGCGTTAAGGAACATATACTGGTTACGCGGTGTCGGTGAATTTTGTCGTCGGCAATGTCTAATGAAAACCACACTGCTATTGCATTAGACAGTTCTAGGTGACAATTTGAGATGTATATTAAGAAATTGCACAGTACCGTTAAGCTCAGAGAGAGAGGGAGGGGGGAAAGGCAGAGACGTCAACCAGAGGCGAGTTTCCGGTTTGCTAGCCTTTACTAAGGTGAGGGATCTAGGGGTTGTAAAGAGGACAAAGAGCGAGAAGAAAAAGAAAGGGGAAAAGCAAAAAGAAAATAAAAGAAAATAGCGAAACGGGTAACATAAAAGGCGTTCCAATCACAGGCGTTCACACAGGCCGGTCGATCTCGAGAAGCGTAGTAGCGCTTGCACGGCCGCTCAGCTCAGCGTGGCAGCGGATTGACGCCGAGCGCAGCCCTGGTTCCGCGACCAAGTCGACTGAGCGGAGCCTGGCGGTGCGCGTCGACTTGGTGTCATCGTCATTTTGTGGGTGAACTCTCTGCGCGTCACTTCCGTATTTGCAAGTCGGACCTTTGAAGATGCGACACCAACGCAGTACTCAGTTTTGTTGGAGCGCGTGAAAAGAGAGCGGGATGAGCCGTGAGCCTAGAGATTCATATTAAAATTACGAGAAGGAACTCAGGTGTGGCGATCGTCTGACTACAATGGAAATGATGGACTTCTCTGATCTTCGGGCTTCTGTACCTTCAGGCGTTCTTGTGTATATGCTTGCAATACACTTTATACGCCTTTAATACATACATAATCGTGCAAACTGCGCCATTTATAACCCACTATCTTGTTGGAAATAATCTGTTAATTTGTAAAGTAAAAAAAGCCGTTTCAAACTGTAAGCACGAATCTTAGAGAAATTCATGTATAGTACCCATCATTCCCACGTTGGCTGAAGCGCCTTACCTGCAGCTCCCGTACACAATAGCGCCCAAGTTCTCTCTAGTAATTTTTGTAGAAAACACTGTGGCCGTAAGCGGCGCTTAGCTAACTGGCCATTGCTATGAGGCCGACAGTAACGTCTACACTCTTAGGCAAAGTTATCAGAAGGGGCACTCCAAAGGGTGTAAACTGTTCTACGCTGATAACGCGCGTGCCGTTCGTTACTGGAAAGTACCGGGCTCGCAGCGTTAAAGAAAGGAAACGCATCAAGGCAGATAACGATTATTGTTGTGTGGCAGAAGGGGCATGCCAAAGGGTGTAACTTTGCCTAAGAGTGTATGCCATACACTGATGTACCACAACTACGCTTACGCGGTTAGACATCATCTGCAGCGAAGCACGTAGAGACGTGGGCAACCTTCTTTTTACAGAGAAGCTGTGTATGGCCACATTCCAAGTGGATCGATGACCGTAGCCCAAAAACGTGGACCGATTCCAATGATAGTGCTATAGCGGGCCGACTGGTGGCGGAGGTGAAGCAGGCTTCAAGCACTCCGCCAGCTTGCAAAAATAAGTTTAATATCTTAGGTCTAAATACAACCTGTACCAGATATTAGGCTGATAAAAACAGATACTACATTTCGACCCGCGTCGGCCATGCCTACGTTCACACCGCCCTCTCTTTGCGTTCCAAGCGCTTGCGTATCGCCTTTCCTTCGCTTCCGCTCTCCCGTGGTGGCCGTCCCATCGAAACGTCACTCGTGGATAGTTTCCTCTCGGGGCGGCGGTCCCGTCGTTCACGCGAATATATATATATATATATATATATATATATATATATATATATATATATATATATATATATATATATATATAACCCAATGAGGGAGTTGGTAGGGAACAAATTCAGTGTGACCTGTGTTGTGTGTGACCGCTTGTGCTTGTCGAGTGACGTCGACCAACGCACGATCGCCTTGGCTACGGTGAAGCAGCGTGTGCCCTCGGAGTGCGGTGAGGTGCGTGTCTGTTCTACGTGCAGGGATACGTTAATAAAAGGCGTCGCGACACGTTTTCAAACAATACATGGGTACGCATACCCCCCGGTGCCCCATCACCTTCCGAGGCTCAACGTCGTGGAGGAGCGACTAGTCGCACCTCGCCTTCCATTTGTGTGCGTACGGCGTTTGACGCACGACAATGGACAGTTCGCCACTAAGGGGCCCACACAGAGAGCTTCGCTGGTCATCCACCTTCACAGAGTGGAATGGCACTGATTTTTTGTCTGTCTGTGTGTGTGCGTGCGTGTGTGCGCCATGGGATTTATATGGACACCGCAGGCAAATTTTCGCCGTCGCCGTTGCCATGTTGTTCCGTATAAAGTCCAAGTGCGACAGGACATCACGCCGTGCACGGTATATACCGGGTGTTACAGATTATTATTATTATTATTATTATTATTATTATTATTATTATTATTATTATTATTATTATTATTATTATTATTACTATTCAATATTACATAAAGGCTTCGTAGAAACGCACTGTATGTTGTGCGTGCAAGGGGAAGCCGACGAGGGTGAGCCCAGAAGGATGATGCATAGATGCGCGCCATCTTCCTGGGCGCTCAATGGGAGATGACGTCATAGATATCTGTTTGCAGACAGCGTGACACCACTGCGAGTGCCACTCGCATCTGCCGCAACTTCGAAGTGGGCGTTGGTTGGAAAAAAACGTTCATGCGACCTATTATCTCAGGCATAAGGGCACAGCTTGTACATCAGCTCCCGCGATCGTAATTCCGGCGTATTGCTATTTTTTAAGTGTTAGCATCTACGAACTGTGTTTAGAAAGTGTAATCGTCGCCGTTTTACCGGCACAACAAAGTAGGATTGTTGCCGACTGCATGGTTCCTTTAAGTCAGTTTGTAGTGATTTCGTAAGCGTGTGCCTCTTCCGTATAGACATGATGTCCCACACAATTTGAGCCAAAGCCACACAAAGCCAAAGCCAAATGACACTCCGGAAGCGAGTTGAAACGAAGGCATAATGTTGGCACTGGCCTAGAGCTACTCAGGCTATATATTATTTCCCCCTTAACTAACGGATTAGTTGTGTTTAATTAATCAACTTTTCAAGTATTCGCTGCAGACCCCAAGTGTGATATGCAAAGTTGTAGAGCAACTCGAGAAACCTCTCAATAAATTGTTTCCAACGCGATATATCTCACGTGGTCCTCTTTTCAGCGTTCCAAAGAAAGCCCGCGAGATATAAAAAAATATATCATGCGACGGGGCGCTTGCGCACTGTTTTTGCGCTGCTCTCAAGCGTGCGATGGATGAACAAGGTCTCCTGCAGCGAGGCTGGCCTGCGACAGGGCGTTATGCCTGGTGTAGGTATCTGGGCATGCGGCTATTATCGCATGACGGTGCAAATGTTTGCTGCTGGCCGAGCGTTGCCGAAGCGATAAAGCGTGTAAAGCCACAAAAAAGACAAAAGCATGTTGATTGTGCTTGAAAGAAGGAAAGAGCCAAGCGCGTGGGAACGATGGAAGATGATGCTACAATTTTGCCTTTGTACACAAATTGCCTTGCAGTAGTTTTCTAATTGAACGATGATCCTACAACTTTAAACCTTAGGGCTCGAATAATAGCGGATAAATTACACGGGGCCAAAACTAACGAATGGTAAAAAAAAAAACATTGGCTGTATTCAAGGAAGGTTACGCATGTCTTCTTCAGACGATGACTCTTTTTGCACTGGCCTCGTCTGCTAGCCTTCTCACACTGTCTACCATATGTTCCTTTTTGATCTCTAACCCCGCACGTGCGCATCGCTTCGTGGTCGCACTATCGGGTGGCCGCGTCTGGCTTCATATGTGCACCGTGACCGGCGCCTCCGCCCCTGAGACAGTGTGCCCGCAGGCCGTTCCAATATACCTGATGTAGATCATACCTTACGTACCTCGTTTGAACCAATCCCAGTGAATTGCAATATACCCAGTGCTCCTCAGGCGCCCGTATCCCTGCGTGTTCTCCACAGCAACGCTATTTGGCTGTGACCAACGTTGAGCAGCAGATATGGTTTACAACAATGAGGAAAGAGCGGATATGGTTTTAACGCGATAGCGTTAAGGAGCTCGTGTCGCAGAAAAGCCGGTGTCGTCGGCGTCGGTGTCGGTGTCCGCGGCGTTGGCCGTGAGCGATAAATCACGGCAGGCACTTCATAAATAAAAAGCAACTTCCAAGATGGGCTGGGTGGGAACCGAACCAGGGTCTCCGGAGTGTGAGACGTAGACGCTACCACTGAGCCACGAGTTCGGTGCTTGAAAGAGGTACAAACACGCTTCTAGTGAACGCGGTGTTCCCTTCAAAACGTGCCGTAGAAAGTTATACTGCGGTGTATATCGGTAATTATGAGCATGTAACTTACAGAAGTCGCATTTACACGAGTAGCGAAGTACGTTTCCGCTACATTTCTTCTGCGCTTACCGCACACGCAGAGCCATCTTGCGGCAAACACAGAAGACCCCCTCCTCTAAATGTACTGCGCTGCCCCGACAGGTGGCGCGCCATGCGCGCATTGGGGCTGTGCGCGGACCGGTGCCAGGCGCGTCGCGGCCCCGACTCCCTCTCCCCTGACGACGCTTCGCCGTGCTCCCACGCGGGTTGCAGAATCAAGCGCCGTTCCTTTCTTTAGATTACTATCTATCTATCTCTCTACCCGTGCCGATCACGACGTTTGGCTGGCATAGATCGTTTCCCCCTCCGAGACACCGAGTTCTTTGGTTCGTTCCGTTTGCTCAGGCGCACGTTTCGTTGCCGCGCCGAACGCTGCGTTGCTCGACGCTCTCCGTGTGATAGGTGGGCGCAAAGTCCGATGCGGGGCGCCTCGTAAGTGATCCCTGCGCCGTAGCGCATTGTCTTACACCCCTTGGCGGGTCGATGGGAACGCTGTCGCGTTCCACTCTTGAAGGCGAAGCTTAAGCGTCCTCCAGTTTTTTGGATCTAGGTACGTCAAGTGGACATAGAAGGCGCGCAGTTGAGCTATTTCAGCGCTGGCATCCAGGTACGCGTTCGAGTTCAATGACGATTGTGCGTGCATATGAAACGCTGAGACAGACTGGGACTTTTACGAAGAAACGACATAAATCTTCAATCCTGGTAGAGGACGTGGAGACAGATGTCCTGTCAAAGTTTTCTTCAGACCCACATTCAAGTGTTCGAAGTGTGGGGGTTTATGCTGAAGTGTCAAAATCTTCAGTGTGGGGAGTGCTTATGAAGAGCCAACTTCTTCCGTACCACATGCAGCTGCACCAGATGTTGGAGCCCCGTGATTACCAAAATAGAAAGGACTTTGCAAATTAGATTATAATCAAGACGGAAGAGGACCCAGGCTTTGTCAACAAAATACTGTGGACCGATGAAGCTGCCTTTTCACGTAATGCCCAAGTCAACATCCACAACGCTCACTATTGGAGCGACGACAACCGTCTCTGGGTTTTGAAGACACATCACCAATATAATTGGTCGGTTAATGTGTGGTGTGAAATTTACCGTGGCACTATCATTGGCCCCGTATTTTTTTTATAACAAGCTTATAGGCGAAAGATACGTCAACGACATCCTTGATGGGGCGCTTGAGAATTTTCTGTGCGAAGTGCCATTGGCTACGGTCAAGGATATTTGGTATAAGCATGATGGTGCTCCCGCGCACGGCAGCAGCAAAGCTTGCGCATTGCTGCATGAAGTATTCCCGCAGCAGTAGATTGGACGGCATGGGCCCGCTGCTTGGACGGCACCGTCACCAGATTTAACTCCCCTCGATGTTTTTTCTCTGGGGCTAGCTCAAGGATCAAGTATACCAGACACCAACCACAACATCAGAGAACCTAAAAGAAAAAATAAGACAAGCCTGCAACTACATCCCTGACACTATGATCGAGAACGCCTCGGTAAATGTGCCTATGAGAGGCCAACTGTGCATTGCAGCAGTTGGTGACCTCTTAGAACACACGTTACATTCAATGGGCGCTTTTTTGGACCTAAGGTCACTGGAAAATCATTCCGGCCCTATCGCCGCTTCCCCACCCAACCACATTACACTGCGCCGGCAGGCTGCCAGTTCTTGCCCATTTCAAGCATCAAAAATTAAAGCTATATGTTCTTGCTCCCTTTCGTCTCCATAGACGCTTTATCGCTTCGGCTTCGCTCGGCCAGCAGCACGCATTTGCGGCGTCATACGATAAAAGTCGCACGCCCGGATACTATACACCAGACATAACGCCCTGTCGCGGGCCAGTCTTTTTTAAAACTTTGGCTCATGTTATGTGGGACACCCTGCATATCAAACAGCCACAAAAATGTATTACTCTTCGAAAGCGAACATTTTGCCACATATGATGCACATTTCCACGGTGCCGAAATGATACTTCGCCTAAATGGCAGGTCTTTGGACAAAAATTTGTACTGCATTGTCGCGAAGGTATTCATTTGAGGCCCATTTACACTGCATAGCGTTAAAAGGTACACGAGGTCCACTTCGGCTACAACTATCAACGATCAACTATCAACTAGAGCCGCACCAAGTAATACCGCCTAAATTCGGATGAAGGAGGAATGCAGAAACATTTGTTACCGTGCTTTGGAGCACTGGAAGATAGCCCAGGTGGTCAAAATGAATCCGGAGCCTTTCCTTATAGCGCCCCCCATAAGCCGGTGTGCAGCTTAGGTATTTAAACACCATTATTTAATTTTGGTTATTAGTCATAGCCATGTGAATGTACAAAGCAAAAGCTTACATAAGTACGTAATCCGTTGCACTGAAACTTCGCCGTGTCTGCTGCCTCCCTTTGCAGTTCTTAACTTTACAAGGTCCATCTTTTGCATATTGATGTGCATCATCACAGCTTCAAGTCCGTGACATAAATGTGAGTATAACAATAAAGAAAAAAAGGAAGTTCAGTTTTACTTATGATTCGTGAGGTCTGCGTTAAAGCACGATAATTTAAGTGGTTTCCGTCAGGGCCTTCCCCATGGTGAAATGTACAGACGCAGTTTCAGCAGCGGTCAAAACATGCAAGGAGCTAATTTATAGTCATAGTTTTCAGTCTATAGATTATACTCAAATGCAAGTTTTTTTCTCTTTTCTGCACACAGCGCAGATGGCACCGAAGTACATGCGCTCACTAATCATCGCGTCTCATTAATTCTCCCCTGCCCAATAATTACAGCTCCTGAAGTTCTATCGGCGCCTGATCACTAAGACGCCTTATCCCACGCAACATGTTCCCACAGTCTCGCAAAGGAGATGTATTGCTAATCGCGTAGTAACACAAACACACACACACAAACACACACAAACACACACACACGCACGCACGCGCACGCACGCACGCACGCACACACACGCGCGCGCGCACAGACACACACACACGCACGCACGCATGCAATGTAAGCCGCTATCGTCGCTGTTTTTCGCCGAACACCTTACCACAAGGCACGTAGCCCGATTCCAGGGAAAAGACGATAGTTTTCATCGCGCAATCCATCACGTGGTTCACGTTCGCAAGTAAAAAAAGGGCCACTGTCGCCAGATTTTCATCACGCAATTTGCCAAACACCGATATCCTCCGAGACACGATACTGCTTATCTAGCTGGCAAGAGAATTGTGGAGATTCACCTAAAAAGAGAAAAACACGCGTCCACGTAACGCGCACCTACACTAAGCACTGCGCGACTGCGGCACGCAAAAAGCTCGCGGCCGCTGTTTTGCCAACCAGGGTCACTGCACGTGCGTCGGTGACGTCACGTTGTGATGTCACCGGTATGGTGTGACGTACCCCAGGAGAGGTCTATTAAGCGCGCTATGGGAGGAGAGCGCACGTTTTGGAGCTAAATTTCGGCAGGCTTCATGTGCGCTGTCTTCCCGTGCGCCCAGTGTGAAAGATCGCTTAATCTGAAGTTTCGAAGACGCGGTGGAGCGAGAGAGAGCAGGAATTGTTCTATCCCCGTTTCAGCCACTATACATAACGCCAGAATTATGACAGCGGGGGCTCGAAGTGATCGAGTGAGGTCTGTTTCTGTTAGCCTGCGCCCGCGTGACAGCACACTTGTTAATTTAGTTAGTAGGCGAATGTTAACTGCGATTTCTACGGCCGATAAAACTACGAACGTTACTTCGTGTGGTTCTCTAAGACATTGATATTGCTATCAATTCTTCGGGTTTTGGGCGAAACTGCGACTTTATTGCCCACTCTTCAAGTGGGTAAGCGTGGTGCCTCTTTCAGAAGAAAATTCATAGCCAGCTTTTGTTTATCTCTTAGTGGTGCTTATCATCATCATCATCATCAGCCTAGTTACGCCCACTGCAGGGCAAAGGCCTCTCCCATACTTCTCCACCTACCCCGGTCATGTACTAATTGTGGCCATGTTGTCCCTGCAAACGTCTTAATGTCATCCGCCCACCTAACTTTCTGCCGCCCCCTGCTACGCATCCCTTCCCTTGGAATCCAGTCCGTAACCCTTAGTGACCATCGGTTATCTTTCCTGCTCATTACATGTCCGGCCCATGCCCCCATTTCTTTTTCTTGATTTCAACTAAGATGTCATTAACTCGCGTTTGTTGCCTCACCCAATCTGCTCTTTTCTTATTCCTTAACGTTACACCCATCATTCTTCTTTCCATAGCTCGTTGCGTCGTCCTCAATTTCAGCAGAACCCTTTTCGTAAGCCTCCAGGTTTCTGCCCCATATGTGAGTACTGGTAACACACAGCTGTTATACACTTTCCTTTTGAGGGATTGTGGCAACCTGCTGTTCATGATATGAGAATGCCTGCCAAACGCACCCCAGCCCATTCTTATTCTTCTGGTTATTTCAGTCTCAGGATCCGGATCCGTGGTCACTACCTGCCCTAAGTAGATGTATTCCCTTACCACTTCCAGTGCTTCGCTACCTATCGTAAACTGCTGTTCTCTTCCGAGACTGTTAAACAACACTTTAGTTTTCTGCAGATTAATTTTCAGACCCACCCTTCTGCTTTGCCTCTCCAGGTCAGTGAGCATGCATTGCAATTGGTCTCCTGAGTTACTAAGCAAGGCAATATCATCAGCGAATCGCAAGTTGCTAAGGTATTCTCCATCAACTTTTATCCCCAATTCTTCCCACTCCAGGCCTCTGAATACCTCCTGTAAACATGCTGTGAATAGCATTGGAGATATCGTATCTCCATGTCTGACACCTTTCTTTATAGGGATTTTGTTGCTTTCTTTGTGGAGGACTACGGTGGCTGTCGAGCCGCTATAGATATCTTCCAGTATCTTTACATATGGCTCATCTACACCCTGATTCCGTAATGCCTCCATGACTGCTGAGGTTTCGACTGAATCAAACGCTTTCTCGTAATCAATGAAAGCTATATATAAGGGTTGGTTATATTCTGCACATTTCTCTATCACTTGATTGATAGTGTGAATATGGTCTATTGTTGAGTAGCCTTTACAGAATCCTGCCTGGTCCTTTGGTTGACAGAAGTCTAAGGTGTTCCTGATTCTATTTGCGATTACCTTAGTATATACTTTGTAGGTAAGCTGATCGGTCTATAATTTTTCAAGTCTTTGGCGTCCCCTTTCTTATGGATTAGGATTATGTTAGCGTTCTTCCAAGATTCCGGTACGCTCGAGGTTATGAGGCATTGCGTATACACGGTGGCCAGTTTCTCTGGAAAGATCTGACCACCATCCTTCAACAAATCTGCTGTTACCTGATCCTCCCCAGCTGCCTTCCCCCTTTGCATAGCTCCGAAGGCTTTCTTTACTTCTTCTGGCGTTACCTGTGGGATTTCGAATTCCTCTAGGCTATTCTCTCTTCCACTATCGTCGTGGGTGCTACTGGTACTGTATAAATCTCTATAGAACTCCTTAGCCACTTGAACTATCTCATCCATATTAGTAACGATATTGCCGGCTTTGTCTCTTAACGCACACATCTGATTCTTGCCTATTCCTAGTTTCTTCTTCACTGTTTGTAGGCTTCCTCCGTTCCTGAGAGCCTGTGCAATTCTATCCATATTATAGTTCCTGATATCCGCTGTCTTACGCTTGTTGATTAACTTAGAAAGTTCTGCCAGTTCTATTCTAGCTGTAGGGTTAGAGGCTTTCATACATTGGCGTTTCTTGATCAGATCTTTCGTCTCCTGTGATAGCTTACTGGTTTCCTCTCTAACGGCGTTACCACCGACTTCTATTGCGCACTCCTTAATGATGCCCATGAGATAGTCGTTCATTGCTTCAACACTAAGGTCCTCTTCCTGAGTTAAAGCCGAATACTTGTTCTGTAGCTTGATCCGAAATTCCTCTAGTTTCCCTCTTACCGCTAACTCATTGATTGGCTTCTTGTGTACCAGTTTCTTCCGTTCCCTCCTCAAGTCTAGGCTAATTCGAGTTCTTACCATCCTATGGTCACTGCCGCGTACCTTGCCGAGCACGTCTACATCTTGTATGATGCCAGGGTTCGCGCAGAGTATGAAGTCGATTTCATTTCTAGTCTCACCATTCGGGCTCCTCCACGTCCACTTTCGACTAACCCGCTTGCGGAAAAAGGTGTTCATTATCCGCATATTATTCTGTTCTGCAAACTCTACTAATAATTCTCCTCTGCTATTCCTAGAGCCTATGCCATATTCCCCCACTGACTTGTCTCCAGCCTGCTTCTTGCCTACCCTGGCATTGAAGTCGCCCATCGGTATAGTGTATTTTGTTTTGACTTTACCCATCGCCGATTCCACGTCTTCATAGAGAGAGAGAGAGAGAGAGAGAGAGAGAGAGAGAGAGAGAGAGAGAGAACTTCATGTAGTCGCCTGCAGAACGACACCATGACTAAATGGCGCCGTGACGCGGGCCCTGACGTCTTCTCAGCGGCTGGTCTCTACTCAACTCCAGCGCGTGTTACTCCCGCGGTTGGTCGCCCTGTGGGGCAACGTTCCGTCGGTTTCGCTCGGCCTTTGTCTTTCAAGAGCCGCCGAGAACTGCTGGACGGCCCAGGTTTGGCTTTCGTGGTCGTAGCATTCCGCCGCAGCCGTGAGTCGCGGAGGAATCGTTGTACTTGTCGAAGCCTCATTGGGGAACTTGGTGGAATCCCATAGGATGTGCGTCAGGGTGGCCCTCTCCCGCTGGCACACGCGGCACACATCACTCACATATAATTTAGGGTATAGATGAGTCATTAATACTGGGGTGGGTAAAGAACCAGTTTGCAATTGTCTGAACAGCACCGCCTCCGCTCGGCTCAGCCCCGGGTGCGGGGGTGGGAAAGTCCTTCGAGCCAGGCGGTGGAACTGGGTAAGTTCGTTGAACGTCGTAATGCGGTCCTTGGCACTACACCACGTTGGACGGTCGGTTGCAGCGGCGCGGTTGGTTAGCGCTCGCGCCACTGCGTGTGCCGTCTCGTTGTGGTTATCGTGCTTCTCGGACGCATCGTTCCCCGCGTGCGCCGGGAACCACTTGATTCTAACACACCGATTCTGTCGTTGCAGGTCAGCCGAGCACAGAACGCGCACAGCCTCACCACACACTTTGCCCTTTGCATAATTCCGCACTGCACTTCGGGAATCGCACAACACCGTCTGGCACCCGGGGTCGGCAATGGCCAGGGCAATGGCCACCTCCTCCGCCTGACACGCCTCGCGGACACGTAAGCTCGCCGCTGCCCTCGTCGCGCCGGACGACGCCTCGATGACGGTAGCTACGAACGCCGCGCAGTCTCCCTGGTATTCTGCCGCATCCACGAACCTTGCGTGCTCGTCCTTGGCGTGAAAGTCGATGAGGGCCTTGGCCCTCGCCGCTCTTCTCTCCTTGTTGTACTCCGGGTTCATGTTTCTCGGGATGAGGTCCACCCGAATCCGGCGCCGGGTTCCGTCCGGGACAGAAACGTCGCTACTCGCCGCTTTCGCTCCGGGCGTGAAGCCCAAGTATTGAAGTATGCGCCTGCCGGCTTCGCTCACAGAGAGCCGCTCCAGCTGGGCGGTCCGTTGCGCTTCCGCAATTTCGTCGAGGGTATTGTGTACCCCCAGGCTCAGGAGCTTGTTGGTGCTCGTACACTCGAGTAGTCCGAGCGCCCCCTTGTAAGCTCGGCGTATCAGGGCGTCGATTTTATTCCTTTCACATTGCATCCAGTTGTGGAAGGCTGCATAAAAGCTTTCGACTTCCTGGTCATCATGACTGCATGTAGGGGCATAGACTTGTACCACCTTCAATTTGTACCTCTTATTAAGTTTCACAACAAGACCTGCCACCCTCTCGTTAATGCTATAGAATTCCTGTATGTTACCAGCTATTTCCTTATTAATCAGGAATCCGACTCCTAGTTCTCGTCTCTCCGCTAAGCCCCGGTAACACAGTACATTCCCGCTTTTTAGCACTGTATATGCTTCTTTTGTCCTCCTAACCTCACTGAGCCCTATTATATCCCATTTACTACCCTCTAATTCCTCCAATAACACTGCTAGACTCGCGTCACTAGATAGCGTTCTAACGTTAAACGTTGCCAGGTTCAGATTCCAATGGCGGCCTGTCCGGAGCCAGGTATTCTTAGCACCCTCTGCAGCGTCACAGACCTGACCGCCGCCGTGGTCAGTTGCTTCGCGGCTGCTGGGGACTGAGGGCCGGGGTTTGATTGTTGTATTCATATAGGAGGTTGTGGCCAAGTACTGCACCAGGGTGGCCAATCCTGCTCTGGTGAGAGAGTGCGTTACCGGTTCTGGTCACCGGGATCAGGCCGCACTCCAGGCCTGTTTGTGCAATTTTCTCAACACACGTTTTTTTTGTATTTTCCGGTGCAGAATTGCGCGGCACCGGGATTTGAATCACGGTCCTCTTGCACTGGAGACGGATACTCTACCGTCCCCGCAGCAGTTAAATTAAAAATTAATTTATGGGGTTTTGCGTGACAAAACCACTTTCTGATTATGCACGCCGTAGTGGAGGACTCCGAAAATTTCGACCACCTGGGGTTCTTTAACGTGCACCTAATTCTAAGTACACGGGTGTTTTCGCATTTCGCCCCCATCGAAATGCGGCCGCCGTGGCCGGGGTCCGATCCCGCGACCTCGTGCTCAGCAGTCTAACACCATAACCACTGAGCAACCACGGCGGGTCCCGCAGGAGTTGTACGCCTCATTTAGCCTACAGTGGTGCCCTATTTGATCAGTCAAGGTGGACCAATCTGAGCTCGGTTATACCGCATGGATGGCACTCGGCTAGATAACCTGGTATTTATGACCTGCACATGTGTGGCCACACATAATTGAGGATATATAATTTTTTTAAAAGGGTTTCCGTACAGTGATAAAATGAAGGAAAAGACATTAAAAAGAAAGAAAAAAAAGGAACATAACATGTGATTTGAACTTGTGATCCTTCAATGTTGCCCGGAAAGGTAGCTCAGTCGGTTGGTTCGTCAAGCCAACGGTTACTATCAAGCGCCATAGCTCCTGCTCCGAGCCTCATACTTATGTGGAAAGGGACTGATGTTGTCCGCGAGTGGTTGGAAGGCATAATTCTTGGAAAAATGGCCGCCAGAGGAGCAGCGTGAACTCGAGCGGCTTTAGAGACTAGGAAAACTGCCTTAAAATATTTAGACTTTAGGGGAAGCTTCGTTAACAAATTATAACACGGCAATCAGCACTCGAATACGACGAGAGAAATTATTGAGACGTGGAAAATTCCCTTGAGATAAATCTGGTTTGCGAGACAAATGCGTGTATGTATTGAATCTCTTAAAAGATGAGGGGGGAAATATGCGCTCACTGAGAGGGCATCGTCAGCACGAGACCACCACCAGGCACCTTACTGAGATGTGGAGAGCTTCGCGGCCGGAACGAAGCCTCCCCTCTCCGCCGGCCAAGAGAGGAAAACGCGCTTTCCGGTCGCTCAAGGTTGCGCGGGCATAGTATAGCTCTAGCGTCTAGGAAAAGCTTAAACAGTGGTGCTTATATGAGTATAAAAATTAACATGAATATTAATAATGAACGATCAGCGTTCTTTTTCGCTCATGTCGAACTGCGATACAGGTGTGTTCGCTTGCAGAGGATTGCACTTTTTTTTTTGGTCCGAACAGTTCATTCTCTAGGGATTCTCAAAGCGCCTTGAATAAACGCTGTCTCATGCACTCCCGTTACGAAGGATTCGCCGGCATGCAAAATATTGTTGGTGATCCACTGATCATTTCGAAGGCATCATTCCTTGCAAGATATGTCTCCCTTAGGTAACGAGCACTTGCTCATGGGATACTCTCCTTCCGTGCGTTAATGCCAAAACAGTTCCAGGGTAAAAAAGAAAGGGGGCGGAGAGGGAGGTGGGCAGTAAGCTGCAACACAAGAAATTATCGTGTTGCGCGTTCCTATCGTGCGGGAGTTCACTTGCCATCAGCATAGTATATCGCACGAAATACTTTTGAGCACGCCATTATATTGCTCGTCGTATAAATGTATTGCCTGTGGCATTGGGTAGCTGAGCTCGAGCTCGCGGGTTTGATCCCGACCGTGGCGGCCGCATTTCAGCGCCGAAATGCAAGAAACGCATGTGTAATTGCATTTAAGTGCACGTTAAGGAACCCCAGATGGTCATAAATAAATTCGGAGTTCGCTACGAATTGGCTCATAATCAGGTCGTGCTTTTGGCAGATGCAGCCCCTGAATTTAATTAAATACGCTTTTGAGTCGTAATACCCGAAGAGAAAAAATTTGTGCGCGGGTTATTAAATGGGTGGCTTCCTTGTATTCACTGAAGCTTTTAGGCCCAAAGGAGCAACCTAGCTCTGCCACCTATCATGCATGCGCATCAATAGGGTAAGGGGGGGGATGCCGTTGTGGCGCTTTTGATTCATGGTGGAGATGGTGGGAATTCAATTCTTCCCGCACATAAAAACTGCCCCATTGGCGCGACAAGCAAACGCCTGAAAGGTGCGTAGTTTGTGCACGGGGCCACTAGATGGCGCCACTATGCCGTGAAGGTTGTTTCTATATTCTTGACCCTCTTGAGAGGGAGCACGTAGTGGCGTCCTGCTCACAAGTTCTTCGCACCCTTGAAATGCGTTTTTATTTCTTATTTCCTTTTCTTTTTAGCAAAGTGTTTGGCTCATGCACGCATTGGGGACGGGGGTGGGGGCGGGGGTTTAAAGTATCCGCTGACACTATCGGGGCTGGGCAAAGACACGTTGCGGTTGTATCATGTCACAAGTTACTCGGGCAGCACGTATTTGAGATACCGATACAAGATTCTACCGCAATTGTTTTATCTGATACGATACTTTCCATTTGTATCTAAAGATAAATCGATACAATGGCAAATTTCTTATTATAGATCTATATAACGTAGCAGCAAACGCGTATGCACAATATTTGTTGCTTGGGAATTGGTTGACTCCGGCCAACTTTGTTTCATTTTAATGAAATCTGCGTTAGTATCACAATATGTTGGCCCTTCGTTCTAAAAGTATCATATTTTAATTCCCAAACACTTTATTGGGGTTTCTTTACCTGCTTAACATGAAAGCTCCATATACGCTGGGCTGTCAGCGGTTTTTGCTTGTCACTTTTATAATTCATGGGAGTCGCTGCTCCGCTTGCCGACCAGCAAGCGGGTCGCTAATTAGAAGAGCGTCAATAAGAAGCCTCTGCACGATGCCGTAAATACCGCTGCAAAATTTCATCTTGTCCGTAAACGTAGTAACGTTTGCACAATGCCGGATCACCCGACACGTGCACAGCACCAACAACGCTGGTAGCGACTTTCTTTTTCGACGCAACCTGCGTACAGAGAGAAGACAAAGCTGCAATAACCTTTCCTTTTTTTATTTATCTGCTCGCGTACAGCGTTCGTTAGCGGCATATTCTTGGACGTGTAATTTTTTACGATTTTGTGCAGCCTTGTGCAGCCCAAAAACGCTTCATACGTACTGTAACGGCCCAAAGCGTCTCAGGATACCGCCGCTATCCATTCTACCACCACTTATAGCTCCGATTACCTGGTGATTTGTAAGAGTCAGAAATGTAAGGGTGCGCTAAGAAAAAATTAAGCTCTATCTAAGTAAATTAGAAAAACGGTTCCGTATCACACAATCACAGTGAATACCTAGAAACACGATACAGGCAGCACCACTAATAGCTGTGAAATTTAAGCATGAAGTATTGTCAAATTACCTGCTAAGGTCAGACAGTAGAAAATTCAGTGGCTGTGGAAATTCAGGTGTCTTAGCGGCAGCAGTATCAGATTGAGAAGCGGAGTTCAACCAACGTTTCGCACGGTGAAACGGTGGGTCTAAACAGAAAGCGGCCAAGCCAACAGAGAAATAAATTGTTCCCAGAAGTCCATTCTAAAGATCAATGTACAGGATTTCCTTATTTTTTTAAAGTTTTATGGAATTTGAAAAAGAAAATTATTTGTTGCAGATAGCATAAGTGCTTTTCTTATTAGTAGGAGACAGTCGCCGCAGGATATAGGAAGGACATTGCGCAGGAGACCATCAACATGAGCATTATGTAGCATCGCCATCGACCGGCAGTCGCTACCCCACCGGGGTCCAGCAAGAAAACTGATAATTTAGGATGCGCCGGAGATTCTCCGCCGTAACATTTTCGCTTTCGATGTCCAGCTGTGCTTGAGCTGGATTATCCGAAGCGGCGGGCATTATGAACACGAGGAATCGAAGCACATATTTATTTAATGGACAGAATTTCACTAATAAACTTCTTACTTAATTACTTTGGGGCACATGTTGCAATTTACGAATTGTAGCCGGCGAGTTTGCAAGCACACTCTAAAAATTTTAACACCCTTAAGAGTGTAAATGACTTGTCCCATGGGTGACACCCTTTTGGGTGTATTGCTACACCCCAAGCAAAGGGATGCAAATTAACACACCACAAAAGAAGGGGTGTTAATATGACGTCACCTCATCTATGGGTGTAAAACAAACACCCTTTATATGGGGTGTAATACAGACACCACCCTTTCAATATGGGTGTAGCATGGACAGCAACCTTCCAAAAGGGTGTTATCCCTGCAAGTATTTTTGCGTTCACTACAGCCATGTAGTTAATGGGCAAACTAGCTGTTGTGAATGCTGCCTAGCCTTAGCTATGGTACTACCTTGTTCAGCATGAGCCAGAATCTGTGAGGCGTCGTCATATTGCGCTTCTGGTCCGTCATGTGGTAGCATAACGTGCGACCCTTTCAGGCAAACAATTTAAGGTTTCGCCATTGCAGCAAGGTACACACGCCATGCTTTTCGTAATCTTCCTCTGCAGTGATAGTACACTGCCGGCAGGATGCAGAGCGCAATAACAATGCGCGCTGCACTAAGGACACAGGATCTCCCGCACCTTGGTGCACCAGTACTTATAACCCCATGGAAACAGCACACAGCCAAAAGCATGGTTACATGCATTTCAGAAATAATTAAAAACCTCCACTTTCCTTGGTCAAAAATTTTCGCAACACCAGCTCGACCAGAAGGGAAAAACACCACAGCTCGTTGTTGTAGCTCATATTGAATGCAGTAGAGCGCAAGCAATGCATGGATTGGCGACGGTAACAAGTGCAGTACTACAGAAGCATACGTTTGCCTGTCCAAGCAGTTTTTTGCCGTTTTAAGCACACATTTTATACCTCTATTCATAAAAGTTGTCAATTATCCCCACGGGATGCTTCTACTAGTAATTTCACACATGACTTAAAGGTAGCACTGAAATCCAAAGAACAAAGTGCTTCCACGTCGAATAATGTTTCAGCATTTACGAACAAAACAGCATGCGTAGGTGTGCATGCTGTTCAATATATAAGCATGCACTATTTCCTGAAATATATGTATGCTCCATATACTGCCAGTGACCTGCTTATACCCAATAATTTAGTTTATTTTTCACCATGTGCTTGCATTTAATATTCCACAGGTATTGTAAGTTAAGCTACCAGAATAACAATCAGCTCGTCTAAGGTTACCTAATTGAACAAAATTATTGTAAAATTTGTGACGAAATATCAGAAGAAAAGTATTTATTTCATTAAAGAGAAATGGTTACATAATAATGTTTGCACATTTTAAAAGTAAAAAGGAAGATAAGGAGTAAAACCATACCAATACAATGACATAAGCACCGAATAATGGCACAGGCTTGCTCAATTAAATTTTAAGCAGAACAGTTTTTTTAGATAACCTCACTATGAACTATCACATGTTTTCATTCGAAAAGCACTGCATCTTATAAAGCACAAAAATAACCGGTCACATAAGTAAGAACAAGTCTGAGTGTGTCTTTAACACAAGGATATAAAGTTGGGCGAGTTGGTACAGTAACATGATCTTGGATTGTAGCGCGAAGTGACACGGACACAGACTAGAAGCAGAAAGGATGAGCACTAACTCTCACCTAAATTTATATATATATATATATATATATATATATATATATATATATATATATATATATATATATATATATATATATATATAGGTGACTGCAAAAAACCGCAGCGCATCTAAATGAATATTGAATACATAGTAGTAACATGAAGACGACAAACAAAAGCCATCAGCCATCAACTGCGTGGCAAATCTGAGTGCAAGCTATTCTGTTATCAAGTATACCTCTAGGCATTGCGACCAATGTGCTCCCAAGATGTATGAGGCATTAGTTATTGCAGAGTTGTACGGACATGACAATCCTAGGACGATTATGTTCTTGAGGCTTTTTTCCCCACTTTCCATCTCTTGAAACGTGTATACTTTAGTCATGAAAACAAAAATGCTACAACTGGCGTGTGACAAGTTTTGCGTCTTATTTCCTTGCAGCTCATTGAAACGAGCCACGATAACAAATTCAAATGCTGTTACCTCATCAGACATTCAAATTTCTTAAACACAAACAAAACCAGATAGGCATTAGAGTGAGCATCACTTAAATACATTACACTGGTTTAAAGTTATTGCACCACTTTGTGCCAGGTAAAAATGTTAGAAACATCAAAAATGTTAAGATTCTACGGCCAACCGTGAAAACTAAATAAAAAAAATCATTAAGCTTTCTTAAACGGGTACAGGAGCTTTACAACTGGCCGTCTTGGTGATGGACACGCAGATAGATGAGCAGCCATTCCACTGAGACGAGAACGTTGAGGGCTTCGCATGCAAGTCTGCGAGACACTGCAGAGTAGTTCTTGGTCCACATGAAGGAGGTTGCTTGCATACACCTCTGGGCCACCATATTGAATGCATGGTGTTACCGGAACCTTTTCCCCCTGTATTGTGGTAAAAAAGCATGGTTAAGTTTATACGATATTTAATATGCAAAAAAGAGGTGAGGCATGCAGACAGGACACGAAAGTAGAGAAGTGAACACGAACGCGAAAAACATGAAAAATTTCATTAAATTGTTGCATTAGATAAAATTTTTACACTATGTGTCATTCATTATGAGGGTTCATAACCGCAACATATTTAATATATAAGCAGGTAGAATTATCAGCTTGGTCAGTTTGTACAAGCTCGTTTGAGGCAAGAAATCGAGTTTCACAAACACAACCCCAACATTCATGATTGAAAAAGGAACACCTCAGATGACATGCAGTCCTGTGAGTGGGAATTGCACAGTTCAAGAAAAGCAAATTAAAACTCACAGACCGATCCTGAGAAAGGAATAAGCACCTGCTACTGCAAAAAGCGAATTAATTGATAGGTTTTAGTAGCACAATGGCATCTTTGGCCAATGATCGCCAAGTCTATACTGCAAAAGATAAACTTAGTGCATCTTTACAAAGCAAATATATAAAGATGACTAACGCCTCTCTGCACTACAGTTGCTTTGCTCTAGCGTGAAGTCATTTTAATGCATGCACACGTACATACACACGCTACACCCAAGTGTAACAGCTGCAGAATTAAAATTGGGCAGCAACAAAGTCGCAACCTTTAACCATTGATCCCAAGCTGTACTAGTGACTGGAGGTAGTACCAATATCGCCAATGACGAGTCGCACTCTTTCTGCCCGATGTTATGCTGCTCTTATTGTCAAAGATGAGTTACAGTCGGCATTGAGGGAAAGCTGCCCTCAAGAGCAGCTCTTATTTTTGTGTTATTTCTAACCAGAGACCAATGAAATATATTTTTAGAATGAGAATGACACCGAAAACTTGAGTACGTAAAAAATTTGGAAAATTTGGTACATTTTTCCGGAATTAACTTGGGGGTTAACGGCTAAAGCGGCGATCCAGAAACTACAAGTTTTGACATGTTTGCTACCAGTGAATGCTAGAAAATATGTTGGCATTCTATAGTTTTGTCCAACAATGCAAAAGAGATTCTTAATAACTGAGGAAATAAATGGAAAATTATCATGCAGTATATTTCGTGAATGTAATGCAGAATCACTCAACTTCTGTTATTATATAATCTACACTTGATTAACCTGCACTTTCTCAACTAGTTCAGGACGTGCTGCATTTCACTACTCATTCCACCAGTTCAACGCGGCAGCAACTGCACGTTGTGATTTGTTTTACTTAGTGCAGGCTTTGTACAGGGCGAGTTCACAGCATTCCCTGCACTTGGCCGAAAGGTAGTGCATGTTTACGCAGCAGGTGTGGTGCCGCTTCTGCACGAGCGAGGTGCAGAAATCAGTTTCATGCAATAATTACTAGAGGGAACACTGACGTTAGTGTCCACAGGAGATCAAACAAGAACGGCTGTACCAGCATGGAAATTATAGGAAGTACATGGATTTGCCTAAACTTCGTCTGTTTGGCTTCAAATGGCTTTGTGACTTTGTAAACTAGTCATTTTCAACAATATACTGCGTAATAAATAAATAAGCATTAAAATCGTCCGACGACAGGATTCAAACACAGGAACTCTAAAACAGAAGTCTGATATTGAAACCATCAAGCCACGGAGGCATGTAACGACAAGCGAGCGCAACGCCCTGATGAATTTATCGGGGGCATACCAGTGCCTTGAGACGCTTGGCGCCTTCCAACATGGCCACCTGGACAAGCTCAATCGTTGCAATTAATAGAAATTGTGCGTGTTGGCGCTGTCTTCTGCACTTAGAAGAGTATAGACTGCGCTCAAATTTACGACAATAAGATTTATATAGCCTATAATACACGAAGCCACAAGAACGTCTGAATTCACAAGCACGAATATCAGAAATCCATGTGCTTCCCATCATTCCCATGGTGGTACGACTGCAGCGCCAGAGTTCCCTCTAGTAATTACTGTAAGAAACTCTATGGCAGAAATAACCGAAGTGCCTCGCGTTTTGTTATGGAGTAAAAACTAAGTTTTGCTGGTCCCATAAATCTTACTGGTCATTAATTCCAAGTTTTAGTGCAGTCACATGTCTAGTAGGCAATTAAGGTATTTTGCATAAACATTGCCAAGCCAACTGTGTTGAATGTTCACTCTGGTAAACTGTTTATGATCGAGTAGCATAGACTACTGAAACAATCTCTGGAAGGCAAGTGAAGTAATTTTCTTATTGGCAGCCTTTAAACAGCATTCGAGCATATGACGCATGCGCCTCAGATATGCAGATAATATTTCCTTGACTCAGCAAGAAGCGATGCTTCATGTTCCACGAGGCTACTTCTATCAAAGCAGTATTGGTGCTCTCTAAAAACAATGCCAATGCAGACGATCTAAATATTTTTCATGGGCAACAGTTATGCCTGAAATCATGCTAGATTAGTGTTTTTAAGCACATGCTCAGACCATGTTAGAAGTGCTTCTTAAGATCCTCCTGTTTATTAGACTAGTCATATATCTGTACACAAAGGCTACTAATGCGTCCCATGCTATATCATCATCTTAACAAAAACTTCACTTAGTAATACACATGCTGTGATAAGATTTGAGACCACATTGAGATGCTGAACAAGGTGAACTCATTATTTTTAAAGTGAAGCTCCTGTTCTTCCAAACGAGAAGAAAGGATACTGAGTGTCAAAATTTTTCTGAATCACAGCTGCAAGATGCCAGGGAAGGCACGTGGAAACTTATTTGTAATTTTCTATTTAAATGTAGAAATGATAAAGGGAAATGAAAATGGTAAAAAAAAACAACTAGGCATGGGGGGAGAACGAACCTGCAGCCTTTGCATTAGGCATGCGATGCGCTAACCACTGTGCCGCCGAGGCAGCATTCAACCATCCACAATGGCCCCTCAGATTGTCGACGCTCGAACACGGCCGTAGTACCACAGTGGTTAGTATATCACATGCGTAATGTGAAGGTTATGGGTCAATTCCCCACCCACAGGTGGATATCTTTTAATCCACTTTCACTTACCTAGAATTTATCATTTCTATACTTCATATAAAAAACTTAAAACATGTTCCTGTGTGCTTTCCTTGGCCTCATTATCTGCTGGCTTCTTTCAGTTCTATTACTTCCAACACTTACACATATTCTAATCGAATAAGTAAACAGTTTTGCATGATGCTGGAATGCAATATAAAACATTATTGCAGGGCCGTGTTATGTAGAATGCCTTACATTGCCCAGGCAAGGTGTATTAATGTCAATCTGAAAAAAAAAACAATTCCCACTCTAGGCAGAAATGCTGTGTACTGCTGTGTGCAACAGGGTTTAACAAAAACAACTTGTTCAGAAATAAAGCCACCAAACAACGAGGAAATATGAAAACTAGATGAAAATTTGTGCAGTTGCATGTTAAAAAACGTTAAGGGATAAGAAAAGAGCAGATTGGGCGAGAGAACAAACGCGAGTTAATGACATCTTAGTTGAAATCAAGAAAAAGAAATGGGCATGGGCAGGACATGTAATGAGGAGGGAAGATAACCGATGGTCATTAAGGGTTACGGACTGGATCCCAAGGGAAGGGAAGCGTAGCAGGGGGCGGCAGAAAGTTAGGTGGGCGGATGAGATTAAGAAGTTTGCAGGGACGGCATGGCCACAATTAGTACATGACCGGGGTTGTTGGAGAAGTATGGGAGAGGCCTTTGTCCTGCAGTGGGCGTAACCAGGCTGATGATGATGATGATGATGATGATGATGATGATGTTAAAAATTTAGCATAGCAACAGATGAAGACATAATGAAGGAAGCGCGAGGATGGTTTATTTTGAACACACGAGGCAATATACTTGAAAGATGCATATGAGCTTACACGTGGAGAAATATTGTTTACGTAGCATGCCCTTAAGTCAAAGGAACATGGCTGTTTCTCATGATTCGCTACACATGGCTGGCTCACACAATTTAGCCACTTCTATATATGCCTTGTAATTACCAGGTGGTCTGTATGACATGTGCAAGCTTTAAATATGTACAAGTGCCACGTAGCTTGACAGCACCAAGGTAATGTCGTTTGCCATCATTTTTGAGGAAGTGAAACCAATTCTTGCATTTTTCCTAATTAGGTAATTAGTCATTAACGATTATTTAGCTGCTCAAATATTATATTCAAAGCAAAAGTGTCAGTGCGAAAATTGTAAAGCATCCTGAAAAATTCCCAATCCAGCTTTTTACTGCTCAATAGGTGCAACAAATTTTTTTTCAAGCTTGAAAGAAGCCAGTGAACACATGCAAGTAGTGCCGTGCAACTAACCGCTCATGCACCTGAACACCATTTGGCTCCTCCTTTCATGCTTGAAAAAAGTTTATGAAAAGAATATTTTAGAAATAAATTATTATTGACTATGTTTTAGGCAAAATGCATGAAATAGTGTGACTGCCACCTCCATTTTCGGCGACATGAACTGACTCCATTTTCATGTCCAAATCCAGCTATACATGGTGCGTGTTTTGAGCTGGTTCTGTAATTTAGGCTGGTTTTAACTAATTGAAGCTTCGCACCCTAATAATGGAGTCAGCCTAAAAAGAAATTGGTACATAAACGGTAGTGCAAAGTGCTTGTGAGCCAAGAAGTTGGTAGCTCTAAGCAGTATTTCTCATTTTGACCTGGTGTTATAGCCCACTTACTATGATGCCATGCTGCTCAGTCATGCTGGTCCCAGCTTCAATCTAGGCCATGGCAGCTGCCCTCCAATGAGGGTAAAATGCAATAACGCTTATGCACTTAGATTCAGGTGTACATTAAAGAAGGCCAGGTTCCCAAAACTTCAGGTTGTGACTTTGGAATGTCAAAGCCCATAATTTAATTGTAAAATCTTAAGGTGCTTTATTAGGAGCAGGGGCATACCCTCGAGCTTTTACTGCACTGCCATGGCACCAAGAAGCTCCAAGTAAATAAAAACAAATTCTGAGTCAATGCACATATCTTGCAAACATTTACAAACACTTCTCTGCATGCACCTCTGTTGCTGTTATATTTAGATCCGTATGCCAAGGCGGGTTATGATGTTAGAACATGTTTCAAACTTGTTATTTTTTAACCGCTTTAAAGTTGTTGGTTATTTTGCATCGCATTGTGTGTCGAACGCACATTTCAGTGCATCAATTTCTTCAGAAAGTGCACTCCTCTTTATTTATTTGTGCATGCAAAAAGGGTTCAGAAGAACTGCTTTCTGAAGGTCTGTATAACAAGCAAAAAAACAATTCTATGTAGGCTGCACAAAGAGAAAGGACTGGTTTGTAAATATGTTATTTAGTTCTTAAAGAAAGAGGTAGCTGTCAGTATTCTGTTCCAAAGTAAAAATTGCCCCTACCTGGCTCTGCTTCATTTTCCGATGTTGATGGCCCATTCGGGGGCACTCAACTGATAGGCTGCACTTTGGAGATGTCGGGTGTGCTGTCACCAGGTCCAAGGTCGATCGACATCCTCACCAAAAGTCGAGTCCAAACGCTATAAAAGAAATATCTCATCATTTTGCTATCAGTTTTGACATCTTGTGCGTTTCACACACGGCCGTCAGTGAAATATTTCGTCACTTGGATACTGAAAGAAATTCAAGCATTTTCTGGCAGCCAAGCTGATGATGATGATGTGTGGTGTTTTATGGCGCAAGGGCCAGGTTTGGCCAAAGAGCGCCATGACAAGTGGTAATGTTGACGTATTATGGAAGATGTGACTTGGCTGTAAACTGGCCTAAAATTGTCGCTGTAAAGTGCGTAAAATCTACGTGCTATAAAATTATGGCGATGACTAATGACGAATACTATGAACATTAAAATCCATCGTGGAAGAATGATGCAAAATAGAAAATATATAGGATGGTAAAATTACTTGGAGCACTGCTGCCTCGCCAGAGCCCTTGAAACACAAGGGCCTAGAGGCATGTGCTATACGAAAGAGCTATCATAGCGGCATCCTCTGAACAGATGACGGCAGCCAAGCTGAATACATGGTAAATGGAGAACATTAAAGAGCGAATGCAGTTGTCACATTAGATTGATCAAGTACAGCAGAAATGGAAAATAAATCAGTGATACTGTGTCTGTTGGCTTTGAATGCAAGAAACGTAAAAACAGGAACTTGCAGCCACGCCACTGAATTTCCCGCGTTTGCTACACCTCACAGGTTTGGCATCGTCCGGTACTCGGGGACAGTAACCGCTTAAAATCAAGATAAACGAGCGTCGGCATAAATTAACAGGATACTTAACCGGGCAATATTGGCGCATAAAACAACTCACGTAGCGAAGCTACTGTCAATTACCCGATGACGCATCTGCGGGCGGTGCGGTTTGGGCGAACAATTCAAAAAGGAATGAGAGTTTCACTTGTTTCACGCCTACTAAGCTAAGACAGAATTTGAGTTTCTTACTAAACTATACTGGATATTTACGCTCCGAATAAAACGCTAGAAATTTTGTTACGTCACATTGCATACGTATGAAAGTGAGGAAATTGCTTTTATTGTATTCTGCCCAGACGGCATGCAGCAGCTACCACTCTCATGCAACAAAAGCATGAAAGTGGTACTCGTGACACCGAAAACAAACATATGCAGCGCCAACGTTACGCCCCTTGGAGTTGGAACTAAGCACGACCAAGCCAGTTAGTTTTCTAGCTTTTATAACGCCATGAACACGACCAAACATCGAGCGAAACAACTGTCTGCTCTCGAAAATTATTACCGCTTCCATTTATATACCTATCGCTGCCACCAGCAAAAGCCAATGGGCTAGCTGTCCACAAGCCGCAGATTAGACTGACAGCAACATATTACGGTAACGTAAAACAATTTCCACGCTGACTTAGCAGCCGCGGTGTGCTCTAAGTGCTAAAGTTCTCGTTTGCCGCTCGAAATTCACACCATGATGACAGGCACTGCATCTTTCACATGAAATATTGCACGCTTTGCTCCGGAGCTCAATAGGAGGGCGAAACGCATTTGCACGTACCTGAAATCCGCATGCCGGAAACCCGTCGACGCTTCCGAGAACGGGGCGCACAGCCATACACCCGTACGGCGGCTTGACTCGGACGAGAGGCACTTCCATCAAACATTTCACATGTGACATGTTTCACACCGCTTGCGCGAACACCAGAAAATGACGCAGGCCGCATTGCCACGCCGAGCATACGTGCATCCACCGATGAGCTGTGTGCGCGGATTGCAGAGAACAAAGCCATACAAAACGTTAGGCGCGAGAAGATGGCGGCTCTCGTTGCGGAGACGAAGCGGACGAAGCAATGACGCGCGAATGAATGTTGCCAACTGTTGGTTCCGCGTTGTGCCGGCGGTGGTGGCTTTAGTGGCGTGTGTTGCGGCTGTCTAATTTTTTTATTTCTTTTCCCCAAACAGTATAGCTAAATCAGTTCATTGTTTGAATTTTTAACTGTGTCGTTTGGCATTATCTTTGTCTTTTTATGCTATTAAGCGGCCAATTATGGCCTCCCAGGTTCGCGCGCGCCAGCTTCGCGCGCAAATCTCAGAGGCCATAAAACAACTCGTTAGGAAATGCCGTTCTTGTCGTTGTTAACGTTTCATCATCGTTTCTTCAACTGAGATAGAGAGGTAGTGTCCCTTTTCCCGGGGTTGGGAGGGGGCGATCAAGACGGCATCGCTCAGCGGGGGGCGGGGGTGTAGGTTGGTGTTGGTTCTTATCGCGAAATTCGCGAACCCTGCGATTTTTTTTTATAACGTAAGCATTTCTATACTTACCCAACAAGAAAAACCATCCGTCCGTCAGTCCGTACCGCACGATATCTTTCAAAATAGAACCCGCAGCAGCGAGTGAATTCACCTTCGTGCTAGCTCTCGCTTCAACGCGACCGAAGCGGCGAGGACACTGCGCTCACGAAGCTTTTAGCTTATGCCGCACTATGCGCTTTTCGCAGATCACTTTCAAGATAGGTGTACGCGCGTCTGTTTTCAAAGCGAAGTAAACGGTGAGAACACAGCGCGTGAAGTTTTCAGCAGTGGGCACACTCTGTCCACAATGCAGTTCGCTTTCAAGATACGGTTCGCGCGGCCGTGCCACAAGCAGCCGCCGCCGGAGAACGGTTGATAATGGTTCGACGCGGATGAGAAGGGCTAAAGAGCGATAACGGCTCAAAACGAGCGGAACGTCACCAGCGCGTCTGGCCCCGCCACCTGCAGTACTTTGCTTGCGCCGCCGACCAGAGCAGCTCGTGTCGCCGCAGCGCTGTCGCTTATACTTGTCGGATCAAGTCTCATAACATTGATAACGACATGGACTGCATGTAGATGAGGAAGAGTCACAATGCTTACGCACACTTAGACAAATCCTAGAGGAGTTCCTGTGTGATTTTTTTTACCGAAAATGTGCAGTCAGCGGTGGGACCCAGAGTTGACAATGCCTGTAAGAGGGGTGCCAAGCTTTTTTTTTTCTGTGAGAATCTTGCCCAGCTCCCAAAGATCTGCTCAAGCTAAGACTTACTGATGGCTGTATGTGTCTTTTTTTATTGTCGCATGTCTTTGAACCGCCACGAATTCTACAGTGTAATGACATTAGAGCAGTATTCACGTCCAAAGGGAAATGCAGCCGGTAATTTGGCTGCCTGAGGTTTGCGGCCCGGCGGAAGCTGCCCTCCCCTCCCCCGTTTCCGTTGACAAGTTAGGGGGAGGGGTCTAGAGCAATCTTACACCCCCTTCCCCATAGTGGCGTAGCCAGAAAATTTTTTCGTGTGAGGGGGGCGGGTCCCAATTGACCGTGGAGGGGGAACGAGCGGGGCCATTGCCAAAGCAGCAAAAATTTTACTGTTAGTGAGCGTTACAAGTGCCCGGCGTGCCCCACTTGGCACGCCGCTACTAGCCCTCTCCCCCCCCCCTCCGCAATCGATGCAAATCGACCTATCAGAACGTGCATGACACGCATGCATGACATAACATGAATGACATGCCGCGAAGCTAGCATGGATGTCGTCACATCATCATCATTATCATCATCAGCTTATTTTGACGTCCATCGCAGGACGAAAGCTTCTCCAGCGATCTCCAATACACCTGTCTTGTGCTAACTGATTCCACGTGTCTTCAAGTTTCTCAATTCCATTACGTCTACATTATTCTCTGCCGTCCTTGACTGTGCTTCCCTTCCCTTAGCACCCATTCTGCAACTCCAATAGACCAGCAGTTCTCTCCCTTACGCATTGCAATGTCTGCTCAGCACGACTTCTTCCTCTTAATGTCAACCAGAATATCAGCTATCCCCGTTCGCTCTCTAATCCACATCGCTGTCTTCCAGTCTATTATCGTCATGCCTAATAATTTTCATTCCATCGCTCGTTGCGCGGTCCTCAACGTCTTCCCAAGCTTCTTTGGTAACTTCCAAGTTTCGGCCCCATACGTTAGTAACGGTAGAAAGCAATGGTTAGCAGTAAGCTCCCTGGTCATGATTTAGTAATGCCTGCCGTAAGCTCTCCAGCTAATTTTTTATTTTTCTTAATTTCCTTGATCAGAGGCCCCTGCGAGTAATTAACCTCAATAAACGTATGTCTGCGCAGGTTTTAGAGGCTGACTGCCGACCATGACATTCGTTCTCTCGCCAGTCTGCGGAACATTACTTTTCTCTTCTGCATACTAACTCTCAATCAGACTCTTACACTTTCTTCGACAAGGTCCTCAAACGTTTCTTGCAAATAGTCTGCAGCGTTGCTGAGTATGCCAATGTCATCTACAAACCGTAAGTTGGTGAGCTATTTACCGTTAGCCCTGACTCCTAACCATTCCCAGTCTAGCTGGTTGCACACCTTTAAGTATTCAGTGATAGCATTGTAAATATTTTGCCATTGATCATATGAAGCCTTTTGCAGATATCTGGCTATGCAAAGTCTGCGCGTTAGTGTCATCCGTTCGATATCAACATTCGTGAGAAACTTCATTTTTGACCACTGTTCGGAGCCAGTGCGATGCTGCCTAGATGCCCCGATCTAATCATTCCAGCTACCTAATTCAAGCGCAGGTAGCGCGCGTTTCATATATAGCCAATATCAACGCCTTAACTGGCAATGTTCATATATCATATACTGTAAGCTTGTTCACTTACTCCCTTATACTTAGGGTGTAAATTAGAAAAACTGGGGTGTTCCAAGGGTGTTTTCTTGTTGAACACCCTTTCCCGTTAAAAAAGGGTGTTTCAAGGGTGTTTACAAGGGTGACAAGATGAATAGACCCGCATTACACCCATAAGGGTGTTAAAATTTTAAGAGTGCAGTATTGGCTTGAAATGAATGTCTAGGAGGACACCAGACTCGATATACCTATTATTTCCTAAAGTGCGGGACGAAATAGCGGGCGTTTCAGTTACTCTTGTGCTTCAATGCATAAAGCAGTGTTTGGTTAAAAAAAAATAAGTTGAATAACAGTGCATTTTTACGGCGAGTCCGAAGGCGCATATATCTCCAAACTGGTGTCATTCTGGCAGTTCATTTCAGTGAATACGCCTTGCAATCTCACCGGCTACAATTCGTAAATTGCAATATGTGCCATCAAGTAATTCGTGAAAAAGTTTATTATAGATTTTTTGTTAATTAGCTGAATATGGGTTTTGCTTTCTCTTACAAGCAATGTCCGTCTCTGAATATTCCAGCTCCAGGAGTATAATTTTGTTATCGGTAACAAAATTTTAGAAATGCCGTATAAATTAAAAATGGATCACCCAATACATACACAGAGCGGCAGGACACAGAACGCAGATGTTCCGGTGACATTCGAAGAAGTGTTAGCCAATGCGTCAGTGCACATGGTGGAGGTAGCCAAGCATTACCGCCTGTCAACCGGCGTTTTCCGTGAAGTTGTTTCCTATCATCCCCCTGGCCCGTTCACAAGTGTGTGGGAAAACAAAACTGCAAACTACCCTCTATCAAGCCAGAGAACTGCCCAGTTATGGACTCAGAAAGAGGGAATAGACCGCAAAGATCATTGAATGTTGAGCAGGCACTCTCAATCAAAACGAAAAATGCTCATTTCTCTGTCTACGCACCTTTAACGTTATGTTCAGGAAATGTGCGTCTCCTAAGCCCAAGCCCAATTTTCTTATAATTAGTGCGGTTAGGACTATAAATAACGAGTTTGCACTTTCCAAAACATTCATTCGTTATTGTGGCATCTCTATGCTTCTTTTTTTCATGTAGAAGAAATGGCCTCTATTTCAGGGATGTGCTTTCGAATTTGTAGAGTAGACAGCACCCACTGAGGGAACTGAAGTAGCATGATCTGTGGTGCCTGTTTGGGGATAGTGAGTCGAATTTCGCCAACAGCTTGCCCGAATCCGGAAGTATTTTCCATTGTCTTATTGCTCAAGAAATGATTCTTGTTTTGGACCACGTACCTCATGTGTATGCGGGTAGTTTCCTGAATTACCAGCAGGTCAAGACTTAAACAGTGGACCTCGGCTGTTGTCCCTGTACAAGACCGCTTCGGAAGACCGAGACAAACACCGAGGCTGCTGTTACGTGCCGCTTCCAAGCTTTTCTTATTAGTTGGGGACAGTCGCTGCGGCATAGGAAGGCTATAGCGCAGCCGACCATCAACATAAGCATTATGAAGCATAACCATTGACCTGCAGTCGCTACCCCACCGGGGTCCCGCAAGAAAACTAATAATTTGGGATACGCCGGAGATTCTCCCCCGTAACATTTTCACTTTGCACGTCCAGGAATGGTTACGATCGATCAAGACAAGCGATGTGTCCCTACGTAGGGAAGGGCTCGGCCACCAAGTAATAGTGAGTAGCCATCCATGCGCTTGCGAGTAACAGCCACAGCAACGCTCTTGTCTGGTGATTGATGTAACCCCCGCAATGTAAGATATGATGACATGTTGAAAAGCGCTCACTGTAGTCGCTGCTGAGTTAACCGACGAGATCGTGACACACTTCAGATACAGATGTCATCAGCGTACAGCGTGATCTGTATCCCAGCTGATAGACTCTTTTTCAAGTGAACGAGAGTGATGTTGAATAGTAAAGGCTAAGGACTGCCTCTTGTGGCACTCCTTTTTCAACAGCATAGCGAGATGTCAGACCTGAAGTTACCATACAAACCTGCCGTCTACGAGATAGTTGGATTACCATGTATAAAGGCGTCCTCCAAGGCCTACAGCTTCAAGGGCCTCAAGAACCGAGTGATGTAAAATGGAGTCGAAGGCGGCTTTGATGTCAAGGAAGATCACGGTCGGAATATGTCCATTAGTTAGATGCTCTTCTACGGAGGAAATCATGGATATTACATTGTCCAGTGCTGATCTATTCTGCAAAAAGACCTTTATTTTTTGCGATAGATGCCTCGCGTTTCAAGGAACCATGTCATTCGCCTATGAATAATTTTGTCCATTAGTTTCCCAACATAGATGAGCAGGGCGATAGGTCCGGAAGATGCGTAGCTGGTCCGCTGTTTCCCAGGCTTGATAACAGGTACAATTTTAGCGAATTTCCATTGGGAAGGCACTTTACCACTTCTACACGAAGTATTGTACATTTCCAGCAGTCGGAGGCGGCTGTCGCGGGAAAGGTGCGCTATAGCTTGCTAGCTGACTTCGTCGAGGCCGGGAGAATGCTTTTTCTTGGTATCAGCTATAGCGGCTGAAAGTTCTTCCATGGTGAAGGGGAGGTCCATTGCATCCACAGACGTTCGCGGAGGTTGTCTGCCGCGAGCTGCTACTCGAGGTACTTTGCTTGCATTCGCGGTCTTCTTTCACGCTCGGAAAAATACTTTTATGTAGCACGTATTAAGCAACAGAAAGCTGTATCTGGAGTTTATCATGTTTCCGTACAATATTCTCGCTGACGCTTTTCATCTTACGATAATACTTGGGAAGTTGATTAATCAATTAGGACATATCATCTAATTACGCGTAATGCAAAAACAATATATTTCCAAGCGGTGGCAAACTACATTACCTTGGGTCTGTGCAGCTACGTAGCCTTTGCGTATTTCTAAAGTTTGGCCAAAGTTAACAGAAAGATATTATATATTGCATAGCAAATGCAAATTTAACGTATTTTTGACAGCATTTGTCTCAGTCGATTCGGTCTCTAGGTAGTGTATGAAAAAGAACTAATGGGAGAGACCAGCTTTTCAACAGGTTTCAACAGCTTTTTCGATCGCACCAAATCAGACAACAAAGCGGGCAATACAATTCTTCGCTCACATTATTTTTGTAGGATAAAAGTTTTCTACCTATAAAAAATTAAATGGATTTTGGACAATCATAGCTCATATTGCATGAAATCTTAGTATTTTTGTCCGCACCACAGAGCGCATTGTCGAGGGATGAACTTGAGATACTTAGCATACCGTTGCGAAGATTTATCAATGCATATGTTTTAACTTTTTTTTCCAGTCCGAGCGTAACGTAAGCGTCAAGGTGCATAGCTGGTGGGCGAATCATCGCGACATTGGTGCTTGCGAGGGAAGGTTCTTTGTGTGTAACTGGAATGAGCGTGAAGAACTAAGAATTGTCGCCCGTGTCAATTTTCACATTTTCAGGGCTCTTTTCTCGTTGTATAGGAAAGGCAGAGGTGACCAATGTGTTTCAAAGCACGCTCGCGGCTTTGCGAGCCCACGCCCTTTCAGAGCGATTGCGAATGCAACTTTAGCTCCTGTTGAGAAGCTTGAAGGAATACGAATCTCTATGAAAAATTCGAAATCTAACAATGGAGGGGTTCTTCTTTTTTTCACGACAATCCGCGAAAGTTTAGCCTCACTCAAAGTAAAACCTGTACCTACGCCTTTCCCAACGTGATTGCCGTAGAGTGAATGGGCCGAATGTGAGAGAAGCTTTTGTACATTGTGAGTTAATATTCGCCTTTACACTCTACAAACTCGCGTGCTAAATATACAGTAGGCCATGCTATGCTATAAAATTACAATGGAAATTGCAGTTTTTTTGCATAAGGGAAGCATTCGCTACTCGATCAAAATTTAAAAACTGTGAACTACTGAATTCTTAACCGCATATGAGCGTGTAGGAAACCAGTGTTCGGAACAATTATTCCCGCAGTATTCAGCGTAATTTATACAGTATCAAACAATGTCCACAACGCAGCTCCAACATGGACATTATGCGTGCATGCGTTTGCGCCGCTTGTAGAGTGTGCGCACTATAAGCGCACCAAATGCAACGCACGCTATGCCCGTTAAGAGCCTACGGACGTGAGATTATTGGAACTATATTTTTAATGCTGGCAATATATTTCGCGAACAGTGTGTAACAGGTAACGACACCCCTTTTGTACTGAAATTTCCCGGAACTGAAATAAAGAGACAGGTAACTTGAACGCATGACCATATTTGGCTTTTTCTTTTTTCCTACTGACTTTGTCCTAGAAAACGAGCTGCTATCACATATTTTTTGTCGCACGTGCGTGTGGCGTGGTAGAAATTTATCACAAGGGCGATTTCATTTGCGAACAGGGCACCAGGTGCCTCTTCACAGTCGTGACGTATTTAAGCGCTATACAGCTGTCGCAACGTAGTACGGCATAGTCGTGCCGTTGTTGATGGCAATAATTTTACAAGACTGTAGCTTATCAAAATGAAACTGTGCCGGCCACTTTTAGGGAGCTTTGTTTAGGACGAACCAAATCGCGAGAACGCAAACTTTAAGCTAGTAGTTTTGAAGCAATCGTTTAGAGAGAGACATAAAAGAAGAAAAAAGGTAGAAAAAGGGCAGGTACGTCAAACAGACAATGCAAGCCTGATTTCCTATCATACGCAGGGGGGCACGGGTTAAGGCATGAATAGGAAAGAAAGAAAGAAAGAAAGAAGGAAAGAAAGAAAGAAAGAAAGAAAGGAAGAAAGAAAGAAAGAAAGAAAGAAAGAAAGAAAGAAAGAAAGAAAGAAAGAAAGAAAGGAGAAAAATCATTGAGGGTGTCGCTTCATCCCCAGATACACATAAAGCTAGAGACCTTCACTGATGTTCGCTGCACCAGAAGTCGCAGTAATGCACGTATCACTTTCTCCATGGGTTGCGACGCATGTGATCCCGCAGCAATTATTTTTGCCGCCTAGAATGGCCTTGGTTCCTGACGATATAAATTGGTGTGGTGTAGGATACGCTAGTCGTCCTAGCGAGGACAGACGGCCACGAGAGGGTCGATAGAATTCTGAGAGTGGCTTGTGTACAGTCTGGCATCCCTAAAGCTATTGGTTCCACATTGGGTTGTATGATAAACTTTCCTGGATTACTTAAAATTGACATAGTATCGCACAGTCATGGAAACGCGAGGGATTCAACACTTTACTGCCGTCATGAGCTTTAAGATAGCTAAATACAAAGTCAGAGGGATTAATTCCTGAAATTTATTATATTTGTCCATTGCACCACTATAATTGTGGTAGCTTGCGCGCTATTAAATTAAGATGTGAAAGCTGTAGATTGCCTACTTAGGATATCTGTTCTCCTAACTACTGTGCTTGGAAATAAAAACAGGCAAAACAGATGGTGCAGCAGATGCTATTCCAAAGTTCTCATAGTCTTGAGAAAGTTTTTTTATATACGAGCGAAGCTGCGCCTTGCTGATGCATCTTCACTAAAGTGCCCAAAGGCTTAAAAGGGAAAAGATGGCCTTCCTCTATAGCAAGTGGCGCCCTTTCTGCTAAAAAGATTTGCGCAACATGCTCCGTTTCGCTCTCTCGGTGGTCCACCTTAGGCATATGAAAAACTTACGGAGCACCGCCGTCCGAACATGGAAGTCAGTCCTCTAGCAATCTTTCGGCGCAGATACGGGCTGCATGAGGCAAGGAGTAACGTTTTACGAAAAAAAGAAACGTTGAGTGTCTCGGACATGTGTACGACCTCCTAAACTTCTTCCTGCATGACTTCTCCCTGCGGGGTAAATGTGAAGAAGCTCGTAGCCTGTGCAAAGTGTGTAAATACGACGTCAGTGCAGAAACACAAGGTCCAGCGGTCGTAGAAGTGCGTTTTTTGTGTTTTCCTTACGTGTGTGGAGTACGCGGACCTTTGGAATCAGTTCTAAGGTGTAATGTAGTCAATACATCGGTAGACGTTGTAAAGGTGAATGCTGAACGAACAAATTTTAAAAAGAAACATTCAACATCCCCTTATAAGCAAAGCATTGGCTTCCATAAACTTAGTCCGCACTCTGCAGATTCTAATGTATTTGTGCAGTTCCACGTATCTAACGTTCCCTGAAGAAGAAAAAGATAAAACTGTTTAATAAAATACGGGAAAGGCTGCCGGCGTATGTGTAAGCACCTACATGCTATAAAGCATAGGGAAGGAGGTCGGGGACAGAAAGGCTCTAGGGAGAGAAGGATGGGGAAAAATGGAAGAAAATATATTATCACGGTATGTACACGTGTGATCGTGGTCATGGCGATGATGTTGATGCAACAGGTTTGAGCGTGCAGTTGAGCCAATCCTTTGAATAAAAGAAAAAGAAATGTGTACTATAAAGCTTGAAAAAAAAACTGTTCTGAAGGATAAGAAATAGGACCTAGTACGCTTCCTAGAACTAACGAATTTTGGGAAGCAGACCCCGTTCTACTCAAATAAAAGTGTTAGTATGCGTCTGTCACCTGTACATCCCCAAGAAATGCGTAGCACGGTTTCTAACGTATCACAGTTTCACAAGAAGGGTTGGTAGTCAGTCAAAGAAGGCACAGGCAATGGTAAACGTGTCGTCCAGATGAAGCTGATGATACATTGTTTCGGGGTAACGAGGAAGCTCATGCGGAAGTCGTGATATTAAGACAGGTTCAAATGAGTGAATAAAGTGATTTTGATTAAGCGACAAACTCCACAGACGATTTCTTTCCGCGTGACGGTATTTCTTTGCCATTGGTGAAGTATCGTCTCTTTTAAAGTATATTTGTCTGAAATTTCTTAAATGTAGGCCTCTGCAGGCAGCTAGATACGTTTTTTTTTATTTCCGCCTATGTTGCAGGGTCCAGGACTCCACTGGAGTATTACAGTGTTACGCGCTGTAGGGCCGCTTTTGAGCCCATGAAGATAACCAATCATCCTGGTGGTTGGCGAAGGCTATGATGAACGCTTTATTTTATACCATAAAGTTCAGTAAGCGCGCTCAATGTTAACCGTTCACTACGGTAAAAAATGTGCTGAGAAGGAGCCGATACAAAGAAACCACACGATGAATTCTCTTAAAAGCAAGACCCATTAGTGAAGATATGGGTCGAAACCGAGTATTATTCGGGGATGTGGTGTCGGGCTGTTGGTAGAATTCCAGCTCGAGGCATTGTTACTATTATTATTATTTATTATTTTACAATACTGCCGCTCTCAGCCGAGAGCCTAGCAGACAGGCATGAACAATTTCCTTTCCGTACATAAATACACGTGCGAGCTACACAAATAATGAAAAAGCAACAACAAAATACAAAAGATAAGGTAGATAAGGAATACAACTGAACATTAAATAGCGCAGAATAAAGTGAACAACCGGGGCATATCGTGGACAAAGCAAAAACGTGAAATATTTGGGAACAAACAAGTGCATACAATTTCTTTTTCTAAGTACTGTCAGTTTAAGATAAAGAGAACAGGGAACAAGCATTAGAAGTCGTTAATAATCTCTTGTGATGAGCTCCAGCTGCAAAACGAACAGGGATAAAGAGTTTGTCGCGGTTAATGACAGGTTCAGTTCATTCCATTCTCTGATTACCCGAGGAAAGAAGGAGTACCTGAATGCGCCATTAGAAAAGGAATACTCGGTTAGCGCATGCTCGTGTTGATGCCGTGTTATTCTTGATTGCGAATATGAAATGTACTGGGTGATATCAATTTTATACTGACGGTGTAGAATTTGAAACAGGAATTTTAGTCGACCTTGTTTTGCTCTCGTCGATAATGTGTTGAGGCCTGAGGAAGCTAAGAGACGTGAAGGTGAGTCCGTAGAACGATATTTGCTATGAATGATCATTGCGGCTTCTCTTTGTACGGCTTCAAGTTTAGCTATGTTAGTAGCTGTGTAAGGAAATCAAATTGTGTAAGCGTATTCTAAAATAGGTCGCACAAATGCTTTGTACGCCAGAAGCTTAACGTTCATTGCAGCGATCTTTAGGCGTCTTTTTAGATAAAATAGCTTTCGCAGTGCAGTAGTTGTAATATTAGTTATGTGTGTTTCCCAATTGAGGTTTGATGTCAGTGTTATCCCTAAATATTTCTGTTGCTCAACAATCGACTGAGGCTTGCCATTAACGATATATGTGAAATGAGAGGGTTGCTTTTTTCTTGTTACTGTCATTGCCACTGATTTATTGACGTTAATAGACATTTGCCACTGGGAGCACCACTCGGCTAGCGTGTTAAGGGAATCAGAAAGCTCGAGATGGTCGCTATGGCTGTTAATTTCTTTATATATTACGCAATCATCCGCGAAGACTTTGATTTTGCACGCTATATTATTGGTTATATCGTCAATAAAGATCAGAAATAACAGCGGCCTGCGTACCAAGCCTTGTGGTACTCCAGATGTGACAGGAACGACATCAGATGGCATATGGTCAAACATAACAAATTCTGTGCGGTGTGTTAGAAAAGCTGTTATCCAAGCAGAAACTTCTCCCTTCCCGATGGCTTGCTCCTCTTTTGCAATTAGCTTAGTGTGACTCATGCAGTCAAAAGCTTTAGACAAGTCAAGTAAAATCATGTCCATTTGAGAATGATTATTAATACTAAGAGCAAGGTAACAACTACCTCTTTTTGTTGAGTGATGGTTGATAAGCCAGACCGAAAACCGTGCTGGTGAGGCGATAGGATGTCTTCGCGTTCTAGAAACACTCTCATGTGTTTTAGAGTGATGTGTTCTAGTATTTTGCATGGAGTGCTGGTGAGAGATATGTGTCTGAAATTGGCAACATTATTTTTGTCTCCGTTCTTGTGGATCGGTATTATTTAGCCTTTTTCCAGTCGTGTGGTAGATTAGTAGTTGCTAGTGACTCACGAAAAATCTGTCCGAGATATCTACTGCACCACTCAGCATATTTTTTAGGAATTCGTTTGGAATTTAGTCAGGGCCGTTTGCTTTTTTAGGGTCAACGTTGAGGAGAAGATTGTGGATTCCGGCGTCCGTTATTATTAAGGGATCAAGCACTGAGGTACAGGATGGACGAAGAGGAGGCAGTGTGCCATTGTCTTCCGTGAAGACTGACTTGAAGAAATCGTTATATTTATTTGCCGTTGCACTTTCTTCTTCGTCTGTTAGTTTGGTTGTTATCTGCTAGGTACTGCGCAGATGTTTCCAGAATCTTTGTGGGTTATTTTTTAGGAAGCTAGGAAGAGTGACACTGTAGTAGTATTGTTCCGAATCTTTTAGTTTCTGCTTAAAATGCTTAACTGCAGATTTTAACTTCAAGGTTGTAGATGGTTTCGGATTATTCTTGTTTGCCTTACGAAGCCGATTTGCGCGCCGTTTAGCATGTTGAGGTATGGTTTAGCATGATAAGACGCATGGTTTTATTCGTGCTCAAACCAGTAATGTGCAATACGACTCGCATAGAAGGAAGACTCCAAAGCTGAAAATATAAAGACGTGAGCTGCTTCGTCTGTGCAGGGATTGGGTCAGAAATCCCTCGGACGACCTACCTGAAGCTGTAGTTGGCGCAGGTTTTAGCTATGTGCCAAGAAAATGTTTTACCGATTTGAGGGACATGTCGAAGGTGAATGCGTAATATTTCTTGCGCGCATAAGGCGTTCATAGGTAGACATTTTGCTCCCACCACCGTTCCGACGCAGGAAGGTCTTTTTGGTAGGCCAAGTAATATGCGTAGATAATTGTTACGTGCTGCCTCAAGTTTATTTTTGCTGGTATTCACGGTATTCACCGCAACACCGGTAGACTGAAGGGTAGAACATCGTCAACGGAAGCTTTATGTAGTAAATGTCATTGAGTGGTAATCGCTGCCTCAGCATCACCCGGCCATATATAGAAGCACTTATGATATTCCTTGAGCACAGTGTAAACTTTTTGGTTTGCACGGTGGAGACAAAACGAAGCAATAAATGTGTAGCGCCTGTAGCCTGCATCTATACCCTACTTTACATTTGCCCGCTGCCTTACAGGTGGAACACCTCCCTCAAGTTTGACAACCGGCGATATAAACTGCAATCTTCCTTGTGTACGACCTACGTATACCAAATCATGTCGAGAAGGCTGCAAGACAGAAAACGACAAAAAACCACCCGTCGTCGGCTATATTGAATGATGTTTTCACCCTAGTGAACTACGCCATTGTCTATAGACAATGGCCTAAACTACGTTCCCGATCCATCAGTGTAATTCTCCATAGAATGGGCAAACGAAGGGCTGCGGCAGAGCCGTTACGGCAAACGCTGATGGCTTATTATAGGGCGAACTGAGAATGGCTGCCTCGTTATATAGCTGCGCGCACCTATCCGAGCGGATGGATCATGGCACTTGTCCGGAAATGAGGGCTGTAAAAAGCCGCTTTCAAGCAGGAGCCTCAGGCAACGGGCCACGGTTGGGGGGATCGACGACTTCAGATGCATATGAACACATTGTGTGGCGCTCTCTAGAAAGGAATGATGATGATTTCGGTGCCTCAAGAAGGCATTTATTTGCGAGTCCTGTTTTTGAACGTAACTATACATATCAAAACAGGTTGAAAGACGACGAGATGTAATCGCAATGCACACAACTAAAACCGCTCTAAGCATCCCTCCTTATTATTCGAGGAGACGGACATTACTAGCACGAGAAAGGGAAACACCTATTGAAGTACTTTAAAAACTCACTGTTTATCTTCCTTATTAGTTTACTTAAGAAGAAATTTTAGTTCGGCCCCAACTGCGACACAGGCTATTCAAATACATGTAAAACGCAGAAACGTTTTTCTGAGGTAACCCCTGGACCAATTTTCATGATTTTTTTTTTTGCATTTGAGAGCGAAAGTAAAATTTTAGTGGCTGCTGGAAGCGGAATGGAGATTTATGGCCTGAATTTTGTTAAAAGGATTTGAAAGAATTCGCAAATTAAAGAAAGAATAGACGCACGAAGTTCATAATTTAATAGCTCTGCATCGAGAACAGATACCGCGGTTTTGTAAACGGCATCCATTAGATAACTCAATTCGATATGTCAATTTATATCTTACGTGAACTCGCTATGTTGTTTACAGGGGTTCTGCAAAAGCTGTATTTCCGTATTACTGAATTTTTTTAGACTCATGTGTAACATACCAATTTTGTCCCCTTTAGATGTCCTCTTAGATGCAATTCACAGAATTGTGATATCATTTTTCCTTGCTGAGTTATAGAGTTCTAAACGTGATAGTTCTGTATAGTGAAAATTTTCGATGTTTGCCAATTTTTAATACAAAGTTTAACGACGTACAAGTCAAAAATTCGAACCCAACGGTGACTAGATTTTAAGTTTTTCTTTTAAATGCAACAAACCTCGTCAAATTTGTTGCAGTGGTTGCGCAGGAAGACGAATTCTCCTCTCACATTCATTTACATGGGAGCACCCGAGCTAAAGCTTCAGGCAGACATTGCAATTTCCGAATTGCAGTCGGTCAGCTTGCATGACGTATTCACTTGAAATTAATTTCCTCAATGACACCAGATTGAACATGTTATTTCCCAAAGTGTATGTGGAACGAAATACATGGGCGTTCGAGTTACTTTTGGGCTTCAATGCATAAAGGAGCATTTTGTTTAAAATGTAAGTGGAAGAACGGTGCATTTTTACGGTGAGTTTGCTGCCGCCTATCTCCATATTGGCGTCATTCTGTAAATTCATTCCAAGTGGATACACCTTGCAAACTCACCTGCTACAATTCGCAAATTGCAATATGTGCCATAAATGAATTAATTGACAACGTAATTAGTGGATTTTTGTTAATTATTTTGATATGTGTTTTGATTTCCCGTGCAAGTTATGTCCGCTTCTCTGAATAATCCAGCTCAAGGACTAGAATTATGTTATCTGCAAGAAGCGATTTTTAAAAAATTCCATTAGCCTTAAAAATTATCACCCTGTATATTACCAAATGAAGAATTACAAAATTACATACAGGAACGTTTACAAATTACAATACAGGAACGTTTTCAGCGAAATGTATGTATTAACGGGAAATATCATACAAAGTTAAGTAAATGAGATGATGGAAAACACGCAGTGGGAGCCCGATTATAGCGCTTGACAGCTTTCACCTAACTCTAAAAACAGTTACACCCTTTGGGGTGTATATTTGCCAAACAACGATAATCGTCATCTGTCTTGCCCCCATTTCCTTACAACCTTCTTCCTTATACATATTCCTTACAGAACATATAAACAGTTGTATAAATGCATGGGGTAATACACAGTACTCATTTTGCGCCACTACAAATCGTCCAGAACAGAGCAATCAAAAATAATAACTTTTAGCTCTCGATCACTACAATAACGCCAAACAATTATTACAAGTGAATGTTATTCTTACCGTGTCCGACATAATTAAATATTATCCAGGTATCTGTTTATTTAAGCATATCAACAATCGGTCCCCTTTTTATTTCATTCCGTCTTCTTCACTACACAACATCAGCAGCACAAGCTTTGCCCCTAACCAGAGCCTCCTAGGGCTCAACGTCCGAACTACGGCAAATAAACTGTTCATTTAAGCGATTTTTCTTGTTATGGAGCTTAGTGCTATTTGTTTTAAAATGAATTACACTATATTCTTTGATTAGCGCATTTATAAAGTTCATTTTGAAGCCAGAAAGTTCATTTTGAAGCTAGATAACATTTTTTTTCATATACTCCATATTATATGCAGTTGCGTTGTCATTGGTAAATGTTATAGTATGTTATATTTCGTTTATTAATCATATGTGAAATCAATAGAACATACCGCTTTTCTCTTTAATTTGTTTATATTTCTATATGTTGCTGATTAAGCTTGTTGCATAATTCTTTTCTTTTTTCGTGTTCTAGTATGTTTTTTTTAATAATTGCTGCCCTCCTAATTTGTTTTTCACAAATTTTTTTTACTGTCGCTGCTATAAATCAATTCACTTTTCGTGAATACCATGACCAAGAGGTCTGAATTTATTCTCCGACTGCGGGGCCTCCTCGTATGTATTGCATTTCGTAAAAACTTTATATATAGTAATACAATTCGATTCTGACTACTCGGTATGTCCAGCGCAGAGATATAGGTCAGCTCGCATATTCATAGGACTAAACGGTCACTGTCAGAGACGGGGACAATCAAGCTGTTTTTAAGCTACATAATACCGACCACAGCGGGAACATAGTGCTACTCACGAAAGGGGATAAATATATTTGTGCGGCAGATTTGAGGTCGGTCAGAATGCAATGACAATTAGTTAAAACGATGGCATTAATCAAATTTCTTTAGATGCCGTTACAAATGGACGGCCACATAAGCAAAGGAAAAGCAAGCGATGAGCAAGTGCACGCTTCATAATAACTTCTGAGTCTCTTTCCTTCGTATTGAATGAGCTGATAAATGACGTACTTTCGAAACAAAAACAAATATAACACTTTCAGAAGCTGCACTGACTTCGCCTAGAATACGTGAATTCTTCATGGCGCAAGCTTTCGAGCCCATCAATATTCACCCTGGAATTGATTTTTACGAAACGGATGCAGAGCCTCTGCTCATTCCGATGCCGATTTGGGGAGTTATGTGGATTGCGGTGGAATAACTTTCACGTGCCTCCGCTAGCACGAAAAGAGCGATCTCACTGCAGGTTGCGCCACGCCGCCACTGCCATGGTGAACTCTGGTAGTTGCAGTCCTCCTGCTGCAATGGCGCAAGTGTACAGAACTCAAAACGCATCGAGCTTTTTCATCGTTCCTTTAATGTTGTTTTAGTCGGCGCATCGTGAGAGTATACAATGCTATTAAACTGTTGTGCGCCTGCGTGCTACGTACAATCAATGTGCCAAAAAGAGCCTCGACATTTGAGATCTCTTGCAAAGACAACAGCTGGGTACAGGAAAGGTCGTGGAGTAATGACAGAGCCGCGGACCGAAATACGCTTAAATTTATGTCCAGGTTTAATAAGTTTTTGGCGGCTCCCAGTGCTTCTCGTAGAGAGAGACACACAAGAAAGGAGGAAGGCAGGGATGTTAACCAGAACGCGAAATCCTGTCTGTTGCCCTAGGCTAGGGAACTTGGAAGGGGGAGGTAAAAAGATAAGAAAGTAGGACGAGAGAGATATGGAGCATAGACACAGGATCACCACTGGTCACGATGGCCGCATACTATCGCAGCGCAGGGTCGCGCACAGCACAACGAACCCTATAGTTCAAGCTACAACCGCTCGCGAAGCTCTGATGTCCATAAAAAGTGCAGCAGTGCTCTCATGGCCCTCCACTGTGATGGCCTGTGAAGCCGACAACCCAAAATGTTTTGCTCTGATGATGGTATTTGACCAAAGCGATCCAGCGCAGTTGCGAGCGGTCGTCTACGTTGTTCCGAGGACAGTCACACAGAAATGTGTTCAAATCAACACATATAACGTTGTTGGCCATTTAGATGCAATAAGCAAAAGACTTCGTAAAAGCCACTCTTAGCTATAGCCGAAAAAATAGGCTTACCTGGCGTCGGCAGAGTCCATTTGGGATGCGAAGGCATAGCGAGCAGGCCAGGCAGATGGTGGATCCAGCTGTTTTCAAAAACACGGGGTGTTCGACATGGAGAATATGATATATTGTGCAGGCACTCGAAGTTCTCTAGCGGTATCTGACCTTGACAACGGTTCTTGGCGCAGGTATACATACGTTCTATAATATAGAATACAAGTTCGTATCGTCAGCGATCCAAGCTCATAACAAAGGCTGCACGGCTGCCTGTTCCAATAGATTTACCGCACGTGGCTGCTCCTATCAATGTTAATAAATATCTTACTTAACTTTAATATTGAGATCAGTTAAGCAGTTGAAGTACAACAAATTCACTGAAGTAGAACGAACTACACCCAGGGGTAGTGTACAGACTGCACGCTTTGTCGCCCTTATACACAGCCGCTTGAGCTCACCTCTTCTTTAATATTTTTGCCCTGCAATCAAGTGCACTCAACACGGTCGCTGCTATCATTCTGTGCCATGAAAGCATAATTAAAAGGCATGCTAATAGCCGAGATAAAGCATTTTACATCTTACATCATGATATCTTCATTTGAACGGGATCACACATAGACAGCCAAATAACGTAAATGCAACGCCCATTATTCGGCAGCCATACCAAAACGTATCAAGGTTGGACAATATACATTTAAACCAAGCAAAAGCACACTTCGGTTTGTGAGTGAAAACTGGAGTCAAATTAGCCAAGAAGCAAGATTACAGCAACGTGAGAAACAGGCCTTAATAATCTCACATGAGTCTTCAACAAACAGGCACCTCGACTTTATTGGCTTCGAATAGTTTTATTACACCAAGAAAACAAAAAAAAACACGGAAACCGTGAAATCACTAACATTAAAGCTTCAGTGGGGACTATAGTATATAGTCGCATCAATGTAATAAAATAAGCGCTGCTTTATTGCAGCTCCACGCAGCACGTAAAATACACGATTTGTTCATTTGATCAAATTGAGTTTTCATTCACCAGCAGTGGTTACATGTTATAACGGGTGAACGGAAGGGGCATGGAGAAGGCATCATACTTCTGTGTCGCAGAACAAAAATATCTTGCAGTATCTGGAACCGACAGAGATAGAAACTGACAGGCTGTTGTTCAGTTGCTCGAACGCAGACGCAAACTGCAGGGAACCTTTTTCTTTTCCGTGAAGTATTTAACGCCTTGTTTTATTGCGCGCTAACTCGACTCTACATGAAAAAAATATATTTCCAGATTTTTTGTTCCAGTGAAAGTAAGCAGCGTGCCCAGACATATTCAAGCGCTAACAGGTTTGAAAGATACCTGCATCCCTATGTATGCAACATGGAGTTGCAAACAAGAGACACGCTCCTCCGGCCAGCCTCTCCACCTTTCGGCTCATTAAACATTTCTCTCTGTCTCTCTCTCTATGCATTCCAATCGTAATTTTAATCATTCATATCAAATAATAAAGAAAACATGCAGATGCGTTCCTTGCAACCTACAAATATTCCTAAAACACCAAAAATGTAAGCTTGTATTCAACTATTTCTAGACATACTTTTCTTTGAAGGTGCATGCATTCTACCCCTTCGCGCTTTCAATTTTCATCACAAAGTGCACATAGATGGTGCGCTTGGAAGAATCCGAAGCCAAGCTTTTCTAAATTAAAGCCACCTTTGCTTTCGCAGAAAACGACGAAATATCAGTCAAATGGAAACAAAAAGAAATAAACCGCTTTTGTATAGAAAGATTACTAAAACAATGAGCACAAAAATTACATTCGTGTATAACGTTTACAAGGTCCGTTTCCTCCATTTTTGGGGGTGGGGGGCAAGCGGGGGGGTCTCTGAAATATTTGCTGTCATTCGCGATATATAAAACTGCTTTATGCACTCATGCTTCTGCGTTTGATTGTTTTCACGGCAGCGTTATCATGAAAAAAAATATTTTTAGCCATCTGCAGTCACCGAAGCGTCGCCTCGCTTCCAATTTCTTGAAAAGTTATACCAAGGGAACATATTCCGTGTTGTGAAGCAAATAAGCTAATAGTAGCTGCCTAAACTTTCATAGAAATTCAGGTATTTTGGGGCAACCTTTGCTGCCGAAATAAACTTCTATGGGAGGCACGGCTCATCTGTGCGACACTATAGTTGCTGTCTTCATACCGATAACAATCTCTCGAAGTAAACTCGCGTTGGGCAAGCACCTTGTCACCATCAATTTAATGTCACACAGCATTTATGCTTCTCATAGCGAATCGCCGTTAATGGCGCCCTCCGCCCCAAATTTGTCGCATATTATCCTCGTCCACAGCCACATGTCCACATGAAGAAATAATGGTCATCATGCTGTTACGACGACGATGACCTTCCGGGAAAAAAAAAACTCAACGTTGGGTATTTGCAACTGTCACGCTCCTATAGTGGCAACTGGCAGTCTCGAAGTGCGGGTTGGGAGGCAAAGAAAGGAAAGAAAATGGGTGGTGGTTACTATTTGAAACATCGCAGCAGACGAGGACACGGCATGAGCCACAGCAGATTAGCTCTTCAATGAATATCTCTGCCAAAACCTTTCATTCTCAATTCAAGACAGGTAAAAAAAAAAAGCTTTTGCACCTTTTGCCTGCTATATCGGGTACTTGTATTGCGCTAGTAAGCACGCTCTTCAAACATTACTGGTCTCCTAAAAGACGAAGTGACTTCACCCGGTTTCGCTCAATCTGTTCCTCCTCGCGGCTTTTATTGACGTATTGACGCGTGAGCTGAAATAAATGCAGATTTGTTCTGCATCTTTTTGCGTTATTTACGCTTGGTGGTGTACAAACAATAGCATGCTTACGCGATTATAATTAAACAGATTATAATTATAATTATATATATATATATATATATATATATATATAAAGAAGGAGACTAACGCGAGCGATTTGTTTCATCGAATGGTGTGACACTGCGCACCTGATCGCTTTCTGGAGCTGCGCATTAACACAGTGCTTTGGCGCGCGAAACCTTGTGGGATTGTGCGATGCACTTACAGTTGTACCACACTAATTGGCATTTAAGCGGTCTTACTGCTATATATAGTGTGAGGCACTCAAACGTGGGTAGGCGTCTTGTATATTCATTGCTTCCTGGAATAGAGTCGTCGAATACACAACGGGGGATTTGAGATGCTTAGAATTGTTGTTCGCTTAACTTCGCCTTATGGGAGGGGCGTGTGCCAATGTAGCAAGCTTCTGGACTGCCCACGATACACGGAGCTCGCTTAGTTGCGCTGGCGCCACCCGATATCTTAATCGTGGCCCTGAAACATAGCCTGTGTCCGCATGCCGCAAATTGTCGCGGTGTCCGTCAACACGGACTCCTGGCACCTTGTGCGGTAAACTGCATTCGCTTTTGGCGCAAGACGAAAACTTTGATACCATTGTCAAACTTTATTGTTTTTTGTAAAAATTTGTTTTTTTTTCTGAATACGTTGCTTGATCAGAGTAATCAAACATAAAAGGCCTGGCGGCAAACAGAAAAGGCCGGTGGCGCCAAATACCTTGAAATAAACCGGAAATTGTGGCAACTGTTGTGTCACCAGCTTCTACACAAATACAGCTGGGGCCGTATAACGTAAAACTATTCCAATATGTTTTTATTCCAATCTCCTGGCGTCAAATTTGCGTAACCACCGACGCAAGCATCGGGCGGTCACCCACAGGGTTGTCTCAACAAACCAATCAAATGCTCCCCTCTTTCATAGGAGGCCACTTTTGTTCCCTCAAAGAACGAATAACATTGCCTGCGCTGAGTGGCTTGTCTTATCTGATTGGTTAACAAGAGGTGAGGACCATGCTCAAGTGGAGAGGGATTCGATGGGGCCGAGCCACTGCACTGAATATCGATAACCGGATGAAGAGGCTGGTGCCGGCGTATGCGATTGGTCCGCTTTAACTTACTTAGCTTGCGGTGGCTCGTTGACAATCGCGGCGGCATGCAACGGAAGCTTAAGAATGACGCTAAAACGGATCCTCAGCAAAGAAGAGTTGGCAGAACGAGGTCGCAAAGGTGCCGAAAATTCTCAAAAACGTTACAGGGCCACGCAAAAAGCTTTATTACACGCAAATAAACCCATGCTCTCCGGCAGGGGCGAGTAGCCAGTGCCGAAGCGATCGGTGGCAGACATCTTTTATTACTTTCGGAACGAGGCAGCCTGCGACTATTCAGAAGAAAATTCAGTTTTGTTCGGCATATTGATGCATCTTTGACGCGTATACGTCATTTTGACGCGGTGAGTTTTCGCGGTATTGTGACGTCGCGTGAGAGGCAGGTGAAGTGGGTACAGCCCAAAAACTTTTGACCAATAGCCGAGGGCTAATGGCAAAACGGCGTCGAGTCAGAAATAACTATTTTTCTTTTGTTCGGTCCAATCATGCATAATCAGTGTGTAACATCATATCAGGAGGGGAGCTATCGCGGTTCTCGCGACATGGCGTGACAGACAGGTGAAGTGGGGGTGGTCCAAAAAAGTTTCTGACCAATCGTGGTGGGCTGATAGCAGAATTGGAATAGAAAAGTTTGGAACAGTTTTACGTTATACCGCCCCTGTTTCATGATCATATTGATACAAGGCAAAAACATATTTAAACAACGCGCGCAGGTTCGTCCGCCCCCTCAAGAGGACAACGGCGTTTTGGAAGTAAAGACGACGAAATAATGCCACTTGTTTTCGCCGCTCGCATTCGCATCGTAGGTGGCCGTTGTCGGCCTCTACAAAAAAAAAGAAGAGGTGAAGCGACGCTCGAGGGAGAAGAAGAAGAAGGCATTCCTGATCTCCTGTTTAGAACGCAGCAGTGCCTTTTATTTACCCCCCCAGGGCACAAGTTATCCCACAATAAATAGCAGTGTCTGGACTCCCTTAACTGTTCATTACAATTCTGGTGGAGCTGCTAGGTAGTGATTTCCAGCCCAACTGGAGTTGGAAAAAGCAGCCTGGAACCACGCCATCTCGGACCCAACGAGCTCACGCCTGCCCACCAGCGCACGAACGCCTGCGTGGTGAGCCGCCTGAGTTTCCTCTTTTGCCGGAGCAAACTATAATAGCAGCAGCATACAATACTGAAATGACACCTCAGACAGGCTCGACCCGTATCGTTGTTGATCAGCCGCGGACGCCCGAGCCTTTTCACGGCGACACTTTCGAAGACGCCGAGGACTGGTTGGAAGGCTTCGAGTGCGTCACTGACTACAATGGATGGGACGAAAACCGGAAGCTCCGCAACGCTTACTTCGCGTTGCAAGACTGTGCGTGAACGTGGTTTGAAAACCATGAAGCTGTCCTCCGGTCGTGGGATGACTTCCGACGGGAGCTGTTGGCCACGTATCCGAGCACAGACCGCCGGGAAAAAGCTGAAGCCGCTTTGCAAGCAAGAAGTCAGCGAAACAACGAAAGCGTGGCAATGTATCTCGAAGATATGTCCCGCTTCTTCCGCCGGGCCGGTCCGAGCATGAGCGAGGACAATAAGCTTCGGCACCTGATGCGCGGTGTAAAGCAGGAGCTTTTTGCCTGTTTGGTTCGCAGCCCTGCACGCACCGTCACCGAATTCCGCTCCGAGGCGACAATTATGGAAAGGACTCTTCAACAGCGTGCGAGACTCTACAACCGCGATATGAACGTCTCCTCTATGGATGCGATGTCGGCAATGTTCGGGAACAGCGTCGAGGTCTTACGAGAACTCGTAAGGTCTGTGGTTCGAGAAGAGCTCCAGAGGCAACAGCTGAACAACGGCCCCACAGCGGTCTCTTCGTTAGCAGAAGTGGTTCGCGAAGGAGTGAGACAAGCAGTCCGTGAACAGCACCCACCAACACAGCCACAAGCGTCGTCACCGGTACGGCTGACGGTGTCGTACGCCGAGGTACTCAGAGGATCTCCAGGACGTACTTCCGTTGCGGCAACTACGCATGTACCCGAAACTGGCTTGTTGCCGTCTCCGCGGGACACGAGATTCCGGGAAGCTGACATATGGCGCACTCCTGACAGAATACCACTGTGCTACCACTGCGGCGAAGCTGGTCATCTCTACAGGATGTGCGAATACCGCATAGCGGGACTTCGGGGGCTTTCCGTAAACGCGCCTTGCCCAAGAAACGGTGAACGCCCTTTCGAGATCCAGGAGTATTTGTCAACGCGCCAAAGCCAGCAGACTACACAGCAACATCAACCTCGGTCAACAGTGCCGCTGAGGTATCGATCACCGAGCCCGCGTCCATCGTCAAGCTCCCCAAGGCGCCGCCTCCGAAGCCCACGTCGGGAAAACTAATACCGGCGACCTGTGGAGGTGAGGCCGCTGTCGACGCAAGAACAGAGCCTCCAGCGCTGATTCTGAAATATAACGACGGACGCGAGAGCAGTTGCGAACAGAGTGACGTTGCTTCCGATTTATGTTTGTTTATACACGGCTGCGAAATTACTGCTTTAGTAGACACAGGCGCAGACCATTCCGTTATGAGTAAAGTACTTGCCAGAAGAATGAAAAAAAGTGCTGACTCCTTGGAGAGGACCGCAAATTCGATCCGCCGGAGGACACCTTATCAACCCGGTGGGCAGGTGCACTTCTACAATCGGAATACGCGGCTTTACATACGTCACCAGTTTCATTGTCCTGTCTGAGTGCTCAAGGGATTTTATTATTGGAATGGACTTTTTGCAGGCGAACGGTGCAGTTATCAACTTGCAGGAATCCTGTGTGTCGTTCTCAACGAAGCACGCCATCGCGACGTTCCAGTGTGAAGAACAATTTGATGCGCTTCAGATTATAGACGACGACGTCACGGTACCCCCAAGATCCAACATAGCTGTCGCCCTAAGAAGCACCGTGTTCAGCGACTATGAAGGAATAGCAGACAGTAACACTGGGCTCTTACTCGAAAAAGGGATTTGTATGGCAAGGGGTGTTGTTCGGCTGCGTGACGGGCGTTCAAATGTCTTGCTGACTAATTTTGGGAATGAAGTCCAGCATGTTGCGAAGGGAACCGTCATTGCCCGCCTTAACGACTATGAACAGATTACGGATTTGAGCCCTTTCGACGCTGCACTTCTGGATTCTGACAACGTAGACTCCATACTCGCGTCCGTCAACATAGGAGCAGCACTATCACCGAGCCAGAAGCAGCAAATAGCGGACCTTGTACGAGAATTCGCCTCGTGGTTCTCAACGACATTGAAAGTCCAGAGAACATCCATCGACAAAAACCGTATCATTGCCGACGAAGCTGTGAGGCCTATCTGCCAGCATCCCTACCGAGTGTCACCGAAGGAGAGAGAGATCATCAGCAAACAAGTCGAAGAAATGCTTAGAGACGATGTAATTCAACCATCGACCAGCCCGTGGGCTTCACCTGTGGTGCTGGTAAAGAAAAAGGATCAGACCTTGCGCTTCTGCGTTGCTTATCGGAAGCTAAACGTCATCACAAAGCGGGATGTCTGTCCACTTCCGAGGATCGATGACACCCTCGATAGACTACGGGATGCGAAATTCTTTTCCTCTCTCGACCTCAAAAGCGCATACTGGCAAATAGAAGTGGACGAACGCGATCGTGAGAAGACAGCATTTGTCACACCAGACGGACTATACGAATTCAAGGTACTTCCTTTCGGCCGCTGTACCGCACCTACTACCTTTCAGCGGATGATGGACACTGTGCTCTCCGGGTGAAAGTGGCAGTCCATCTGGTTTATCTTGATGATGTCATGATTTTTTCTACCAACTTTGCTCAGCATGTGCAACGACTAAAGACTGTGCTCAAAGCTACTAGTGCAGCAGGGCTGACGATAAAGTCCCAAAAATGTCACCTCGGCTTCCATGAGCACCTTTCCCTCGGCCATGTGATTAGCTCCGAAGGCATCCGTCCTAACCCTGAGAAGAGCGCAGCAGTAGAAAAGTTTCCTAGACCAACCGATAAAAAGGCCGTCAGGCGATTCCTAGGACTTTGTGCCTACTACAGGCGTTTCGTCAAAACTTTTTCGAAGATTGCCGAGCCGTTAACGCGATTAACGAAGGAAGATATGCCTATCGTCTGGCAAAGTGGACAAGAAGATGCATTCAGTGAGCTACGATGGCGACTTCAGAATTGTAATGAACAGTTAAGGGAGTCCAGACACAACTATTTATTGTGAGCTAACTTGTGCCCTGGGGGTAAATAAAAAGCACTGCCACGTTCAAAACAGGAGATCAGGAATGCCTTCTTCTCCCTCAAGCGTCGCTTCACCTCTTCTTCTTCTTGTAGACGCTGACAACGGCCACCAAAGATGAGAGTGCGTGCGACGAAAACACGTGCCATTATTTCGTCGTCTTTTCCTCCAATACGCCGTTGGCCTCTTGAGGGGGCGTATGAACCTGCGCACGTTGTTTAAATATGTGTTTGCCTTGTATCAATATAGTTATATCATGAGGGCGATATGAAATAAAGTTACGGCAATAAAGCACATTTAGGGAACGTGCCTAAACAGTTAACAAGCGAAAAACAGCAACAAGAAGGCACATTCTCCACTTTTTGCAATTAAACACATATCAAACAACCAATTCAACCAAATAATACAAACTGAATAAATTAGAACACAAGGACCTACTCATGACCCAAGCAACCTAATAAGTAAGTTTGATTTTTGCGATCACCCGTTATGTAAACACAATCTATTTTAGATGCAAGCGGGTCACTTTACCAGAACCTAATTTGAATCCTTTTTAAGCAAGACGGGTAAAATGTGCACGGAGAGTGAGAGAAAAGTCATAAGGGAAAGGCAAGGAGGTTACCTAGGCTGAGTCCGGCAGGCTACTTGGCACTAGGGGATGGGAAAGGGGATTGAAAGAGGAGAAGGAAGAGAGAAGTTCACACTTTGCACTGTTACACACACAAGCGTTCATCACTGAGGCAGTCACAGGCGGTCATGCAGGCCGGTGCATTTCAAGAAACGCACCAGCGTCTTTGTGGCCTCGCAAATAGCAGACGCACGAGGCCACGGGCCCAAGCTCTAATCTGTGAAAGGCCTGTCGTCTAAGTGCCCCAAAAATGTGAACAAACTCCAAAGCAAGACTGCGGAAACAAATTGCATGCAGTGGAATCAGCGCCACGGCCATGCCATAGCGAAAAGGAAGAATAGACGTGGTCACTGACTTCTGTGCTGCGCGAAATCCACCAGGAGAGGTGCATCACGTCACAATGGTGGGGTTTACATTCGGGACTTATTCCAGTAAGACCGCCGGCAACCGTCATGTGAAGGAGCGACGCTAGTGCTCTCCGTTGACGAAGTAATTTTGGCATCCAATGGTATATGTATGCTAAAATAGCGAATCTTCGTGAAAAAAAAAAACTCATTTATGAACAGCCGTTATTGCAGCACAATGAGCCCAAACTCTCCAGCCATATCCTGCCCACCAGAACAATTTTTTTATGCTGTCACCGATGTTGTCATGACGACGATAAAATAAACATGAAAATCTGAAGTAAATAAGGCACCAAAACCGGTATCGAGCGTTAAACTTTCACCTAGCAAAAGTCACAAAAAGCTAGTCAAGTGCCCGACTGCCACAGCGACAAAACACGTTCCCTAAAAAGAGCAATGCCTCACGGAGCACCTGTTTTGGTTCACGCTGTAGTGCCCGAAGGCAGGCACTGCAAGAGCCTGCAGCCTGCGGATACTGCATGGCGCGCTTTTTGCGAATGAAAAGGTGACGCGAGGAATACACTGTTACCGCCGCCGACGAGACAGTGCCCACAAAAAGGAAACGCCGCAGATTGTCACCTACATACTTGAGGAAAAGTTTCGCATTTGTTTGAAAATCACATTTCGTGTGACACGAACAGCAACCGACATAACGGACTAGACTGAACCATTCTGTCAGAAAGTACGCTCGAGCCACGCGATCAGCTAATGTTAAAAGGGCAATAAACCTGTTTCGAACTTTTATTCGGTACTTTCTCGCAGACATGAAGAACTTGGTGCCCTTCAGGATAATTCTTAAAACTGCGCTACACCATGAGTACCTCGCCCTCCTCGCCCCCTCGCCCCCTCACCTAGCCAGCCACCATAATCCTAATTGGGAGAAACGCAGAGACGCCTTCCAATACTTATTGTATGTGTTTTCAATTGTTTATGTATTTAGGTATTTATTTACAGATGGGTTTATTTAGACTTAGATAAATGATTCGGATATTCAACCAATCAGAACAGTTGTCTAAAACTGCCGTGACCTAATTTATTTCAACTCGATAGTTAAGCGGCGCAGCCGGCAATGAGTCATTTCGAGTCGCACTTCAATACAGCGTATGTAGCACTGCCCAACAACAGAAAACAAATAACGCAAGCTCATGAGACCGCTTACGTCAGGCTTTTGTCGCATACATACACCATGAAGCAAACTCGGTCTAGCTATCGCTTAAATAAATCAACACCTATGTACAAAATTCATTTCACACTCGGCTAATTCTGCACACTTCGTACATGTTTCAAAAAGCTGGTATGTCAATGAGATCACTGTGACATAATTATTTACAACGCTAAAATAATAATTCGTTCACTCACTCGCTCGCTCACTGTGACGTCTAGCGCACTCCCAAAATGGATCCACTTGAGCGTTGTCCGCGTGACAACGCGCTTAACAACGTTGAAGGTCTGAATATGTCAACGAAAATATAACAGGCCTCTCTCACATTCGGCCTCTCAGATTCATATTAGTGAACACAGCACAGGCTCAGAAACTGGGCACCCGATTTACAGGTCGCCGCGTCTTAGCCTCGAGCTCACACACACGGCACCAGCATTGTCTGTATAAGCGACATGAGCAATGTCATAGTGGAAGGAAAGTCAAAATCAAGCCGACCGGGACCGCACCCCAGACCACTGTGGCAAACAGGCACCATTGCGGTCTCTTGAAGGCTCACTAAACAAACTTTGTTCTAGAGCGACGTATTAACAGCTCCCAAGTACTCCGAACACTACTCTTTCGAAGCAAGTTCAGACATGCCGAATGGGAGGCTGTTTTCCCAGAAGGGTTTTTAGAATAAAAAGGCGTTGTGCCCAACAGTCCATGGTGCGTAATGGCTTGTAATGGTTTTGCATTAGCTGCAGGGACAGTTCAAGCGCGACGTCTGAAGAAGTGCTGTGGAAAGAAGCGGCAATCGCTTGACCTGTAGCAGACGGCTGCACCCACTTTCTGCACTGCTGAAGTCACACACACGCGCTTCATTTTGAAGAATGTCCACAGTCACATCACTGTTACATCACAGATAGTTGGTCTTAGGCGTCGCTCAGTTAGCAGACACACATTAATGACGCTCGACGCCAGGAGTTGGCTCCACAGTTTCACCCTCGTCGGCTGTTTGTCACTTGATTTCTTGAAGGCTGCTGGGAACCACGGGCGAGTGAAAAGAAGAGAGGGATGAAAAAAGTAAGGCACAGTTACGCATGGGTTTGGAGCCAGGATTTACCGTGTAAGGCAAGCTACACGGGTGTTAAGCAATGAGCATTCAAGTGTAAAATGACTTTAGCACCCAGTAAATGTTAGCCGACAGTAACCCTTCTTTCATAGCAGAAATGTTGGTGCTATTTGTACTTAATCACATTTGATAAACCAAAATGACCTTGCGCTCACCGCTCTGCTACATGTAAAAAAGAATGTTCTGTCTTAACAATAGCTATGTAGAAAGTCAAAGAATTAAGAGGACGCTTTATCTGTGGTGCTCCTATCTAAATACTTGTAAAAGGAGAATTCATTTTCTCGGCAACCACTGGACCAAATTTGACAAGGTTTGCTGCATTTAAAAGAAAAGCTTAAACCTAGTGATTGTTTGTTTCGAATTTTAGACTCAGGTGGTTAATCTTTTATTAAAAATTGGCAAAGATTGAAAATTTTCAGAAAACGGAACTGTCAAGTTTACAACTCTATAACTTGGCAAGGAAAAATGATATCATAATTCTGTAATTGCATGTGAGAGTATATCTAACGAATACAAAACTTATATGTCACACATGAATCTAAAATATTATGTAATCCGGAAATGCAGCTTTTGCAGAACCCTTGTAGACAACGTAACAAATTCATTAAGATATAAATTTATATGTCGAATTTGTCCGCTTTCAGTGATGTAGTGGTGTCGTTTAGAGAACCGCGATATCTGTTTTTCATGCAGAGCCATTAGTTTATTAGCTTCGTGCCTCTATGTTTTTCATACTTGCGAATTCTTTAATATTCCGTTAACAAAATTCAGGCCCTAAATTGCAATTCCGCTTCCAAAAGTCATTAGAATTTAACTTTCTCTCTCAAATGCACTAACTTTCATTAAAATCTGTTTAGGGGTTATCTCAGAAAAGCGTTTTTGGGTTTTACATGTATTTGAATAGGCCGCGTCGGAGTTGGGCCCGATCTAAAGCTTCCTTTTAAAGAAAAGAAAATTAGGATAGCGTATAACTTCAAAGCTTCTATTTTTTTCATCAGACTCATCATATTCATTATGTTAAAGCTTGAGGGCAATCGTCCGAATATTTTAGGTTACGCTGACACAAGCAATGAAGTGATGGTTATTCATACAACATTGGGGTTAGGATAGAGCTGGTTATGAATCTAATAAATTGTCATAAAACACCATGGCAGACTTAGCGAATCCCGACGAAGACGCCGAGATGATTGCGGTTATTGATCAAGCAATATCCAGGTAAAGCACCTAGGTATCGAATAATTATAATTGGCATATTTTACTGTTTTCTTTCATTCCTGTACATGTTTTCCGCTGCTCTTCATATGAGAGTAAGCAGTAGCTTCTGAAACAGATCCAAACGCTTCATCTGAGCTCAGTCGATTATAATAGTCTCTTTTGTTGCAATGACAGCAGCGATAAAATAACATCAGATTTCAACATCATTTCCCATAAATGACAATAAGTATTATAGTGTGGTAGGTCTCGCTACACTCGGCAAGCCGGTTTTCAGAAATATGCACTCTGAGAAGAAAGGAAGTGCTAATCGTTGTTTTTTTTTCCAGGAAGTGACTAGTCGCCCTACACTTTCTACACTGACTGCACTTTACTCGACAGCGTTGCGTTTATTCTGCGCCTTATGCGGCGCCAGCGATGCCCATGGGGAGCACTCGTGAAAAACGGCCCTCAGCGCCGTAAGTGGGAAAGCGCGGCAACTTTGTCTCCCAAACGAACGTGGGGCCCCAGGGGGCACGTTGTTTTTACGTTTTACGAAACTGTTACTTTAGAGAGTTTGGCCTGTTTTTGTTTTTCGTTTCTTTCAACGTGAATATTGAAAACACAGAAGAGGCTACGATCATAGTGGACGAATTTAGTTGTGAAAAACCCCTTATAAGAGCCTTGCGCAGATAATTGCATGAGAGCCACGCACCAGCAGCTGTAAGCGTATATCGTCGATCCTGCTGCGGTACGATTTCAAAAGGATCGACTCACTGCCACAGCCCCTTGATGCAGAATAACTGCCAGCATTACATGCTGTAAATTGATTTCTAGGTTCAGAAAGCCATACCTGACAACGGTGGTTCAGGGTTTCAGCGAAATACAATTTACAAGTGAAAAGAAGCTATAACCGCCGTCGCATTTCAAATAACCGGCCACTTGTTCAATTTCTGCATATTCCAGGCGCAAATAGTGACAGTCGCTTCGTAAGCAGAGTGGCGTTGATTTTGTTGGAGCCACTTATGATGTGCGGCGCCGGAATCGAAGCCGTGGCCCCGTTATGGCAGCCTGCTGCACGCTGTTTGCAGTACGCCTGTCACACAGAGGATCTCCCTGCGAGGTCTCCCAGCGGCCCAGCGACGTGGCCGTTCAGCGACAGAGGAGAGGTCGCCGCTATGCTCTGGCGTCGCCGACAGCCTCACCGCCACCACGGCCTTTTCCGGTTCACTTCGAATGTGTAGCCAACGGCGGGCTCCCAAGCAGCAATGTTTTGTTACCGTTGTTGCTGCTTCACCCTCTCCTCGCAATAATTTCACACGAAAGAAGAAAACATGCCAGTATTTGCAGTGCTGCCAGCTGCGATGCGAGCACGGCCAAGCCGGTTAGCTGAGCACCTTCAGTAGCCGTGCACTGCAGCTGAACTGAACTCTCGTTGGGCTGTAAACATTCGACCGTGGACGCGGTTTTCATATAAAATAAACATAATGCGAAACTTTACTCTAGCGGACATCATTATGCCTGGAATAGAAGCTGCATAACCAATGTTCGTGTCACCGGTCACGGCGATGCGCCGGTGCAGCGTCGATGGGATATTCATGCGTTGGGCGCACTGTGTCCGCTGTGAGGTTGCATGACTAGCATTCTCATTTTCTTCCTTTTCATTTTGTCACCAGGCACTGTAAAAGACACCACGCACCGCTATAAACCGAGTGGCTATTTATACGCCACCTGGCACTAACATTACTCTTAGCACCCACGAAACAATGCCAGTTCTACATATTTTTGTACTAAAAACACGTATATATTTTTTCAGTATAGAAGCATTGTCATTTTCGCTTTCAATAAAATCAAACGCGCACGGATATTTTGCCGGAGAAGCTGTTGAAGAAATAGTTAAAACTGTGTGCGACCGAGCGTGCCAGACTCCAACGTCGGGGCCTCTCTACTAGTATTTCTAACAAAAAATAATAGAATGAGAGGGAAATATTACGGCTTTCTAGTTGTGACAATTAACCACGCAGGAATAACGACGGCTTCCGAGCTTTCTTTTTTCTCCCTTTCTTTCACACGTTTTGAGCGTCCCCCACCGTACCGCCGCTGTCTGTTCACTTCCGTTTGCATGACTAAACCATGCGCGCCACATGCGCAAGCGGGCGCTGTGTGTAAGCTCGAAACTACAGCGCTGGTTCCCCATAGTGTACGTACTCTGTTGCGCTCATGGGCAAAAAAAGATCAAATTATGGGGTTTTACGTGCTAAAACCACTTTCTGATTATGAGGCATGCCGTAGTGGGGGACTCCGGCGATTTCGACGACCTGGGGTTCTTTAACGTGCCCATAAATCTAAGTACACAGGTGTTTCCGCATTTCGCCCCCATCGAAATGCGGCCCCCGTGGCTTGAATTCGATCCCGCGACGACGCGCTTAGCAGGCCAACACCATAGCCACTAAGCAACCCCGGCGGGTGCTCATGGGCAGAAATACTCTCAGTGGCGTTAGATATGTATACTGGAAAGAAACGTCTGTACATAAAACCGATGCTTACATCTACAACACAGTCCTACAAGTATATATAAAGTACGAAACTCCCTAGACTGTATTTTTGGTTTTAGGGAACATTTTCGATTTGTTTATTTACGTTGTCAGGTGAGTAGCGACCGACATTTACATGTGACAGCTCATATTCTTGAAAATGCCTTAGCATCAGCGAAAACATAACCTAATACCCCATGCCTGTATAGCAGGTGACGCTGCAAGCATTTTATTGCGCGCCTCTCTTTCCTAGTGAACAAAATCAAGTAGGTATGTGTCCCTTATTTAGCACAACAAATTTGTTGTTGCTGGATCCACTGTCACGTGGTAATAATAAGACCAGGATGCGACCAAAGCATGACCTTTCAGGCGCAACGTTTGCCGGTGGCTCGAAAATACACAAGGTCGTCTGCCCTTTGAAGAAAACAAATTATTTACATTCCGTACTATATTATGAGAACATTTCTTTTGCCTTATGGGAAAATTGTTCCCTTTAAGAGGTCTAACTACAGATTAATAGCAAAATTAATCTGTAGTGCTTCATTGGGACCCGTAACCGTTAGAGCGAATAATTATAAAACGTGTTTCCCCAAAGGGTGCATGATTCTATAGTTATATCTACTTCTGGGGACATCTGGCACCAATTTCACTAAGATTCTTGTTCGTAAGTGCCGTTTTATGATTGGTCGGCCGCCTTCGCTAATGTGCCGAAGATCCAGATCAGCTGGCATCAGCTTTTAGGAAGACATACGCTGCAAGTCTTTTGTGTGAATACGGGCACACTTCACTTCCGTCACCACGTACGTTTTCTGTCGGAATTCTTGTCAATGAGTAACATAATGTATAGAAAGACAGAGCTGCGTGGACAGGACACCAGAGAAGGGGCGAAATTGAAAGCGCTTGTATGATTAGAGTTGCAATCGGTCCACATTCGAGAGTGAAACAGATAAAGGTTTCTGTTCAGCCAGTGGGGAGGCAATCGTGACTAATTTTTTTTCTTCGTCCAGTGGTAGAAAAGGCAGATCAGTAGGCGGACTGTAGACATCAGTAGGCGGACAGATTAGCGCAGTCTGTTCAAAGTTGGCTTCTGGCTGTTATGCCTTATTACAGGCCCGTGATTATTTTAACACACATACACTGCGTACCCTTTATTTTACCCTTATTAACAGTCATCTAACATACTGTGTAGAATCATGGGGTTTAACATACAACACTTACCTTGATCCTATCCGGCGATTACAAAAACGGGCTGTCCGAATTATAACACAAAGCAAGTATACTGAACCAAGTAAACCAATTTTCCAGTTATTAAATATCCTTCCTTTCGATCTTTTGCGGTCTTTAAAGATAGCGCTGTGTGTAAACAACATAGTAAAATATAACCAACCTTTCAATGCCTCCCTGTTTCGCTCTCCTTCTCGACTCACGAGAAACCTCACACATAGTAACTTTAATCTGCCACCGAATAATAACATCTACAGTGAAAGATTGGTGCAGTTTTCAGGAGCCAAGGTTTGGAATGCTTTACCCCCAGAAATAAAACAGTCCCACGAAACTAATAAAGCATTAAGAACATACTTTTTGAGCCTTATTTGATCTATGTGACAGTCGTTCGCGGTTTGCGTTTGTTGTACAGTGTTGTTCATTACAGATCTTTATTCATTCTCCTGTAAAATGCATATTGTATTATTTTCTCCTCATTGTATAGTGTACTCTGGTCTTTCGCCGTGACTTTGGGCTTTCTATTTTACACAAGTGTTGTGTCATTGCCATCGTGCATTTTTGTATCTGAACCCCACACTAGCCTCTGGCTATGGGTTCAGTCAGTGTCTGATAATTTGTATGGCAAGAATAGAAATAAAACAACAACAACAACAACAACATGTGAGAGAATGGAGCGAGAGAAATCCATCCGCCCGTCGGCCGCATCCCTCTTTCTATACATACAGGGCTGCACTATACAAGGACGATGAAGAACGGAACACGCACCACAATGCACAATGACTGACTAGTCCTTTGTAGACATGGTTGGTTCTTAGTCGTCAGCCTTTTAGAGTGTAGCCATGTCTACAGTGTAAGAATAAAACAACAAGCCCCAAATCAAACTTTTAGTCCCCCTTTTAGTCTGGCGATCTGCCATGCTCTGGTGAATCCTCATCGTTTTTAGAGTGTCCTTGTGAATGAATTGCACAACTGTACTTTCAAATTCTTGCTGGCTGCGTAAACCAGAAAGTGACGAACCAAAAAGAAACAAAAGCGTCACTTACTATATTTCTGGTGGTCGCCGTCTGCGCCCTGGAAAACATCAGAAAAAAGATATAGTCAAGTACCCAGGTCTCACATATGCAAGACCACTTGCTCAAGTACTTAAAGCACCCTATAATAGCGCGCAAAATATTTGCTGCAATTACGCAATGAGCAGCTATGAATGAAAGAAACATGTGGATACCTTTTTTCTTCTACTTTTTTTAATGTAATAGCCAGCAGATTCCTTTAACTGGTGGAAATGAAACCTCGTGAAGTTCAGGCAAGGATTATGTGTACGTGCGGAGGTGGTTTTGTTGTCAAGACTTACATCTAGAAGTGCCTAGACGCGTTTAAAAATGGTCGTACATAGTCATCTTCTTTGACGTTCGGCGCTTCCAACCCCCTAAGTACTTGTGAGAAAGAGGCACGCTGGCCCAATCATTAATCATAGCAAACACACTACTTTTGTAGACTGTGACGCAAACTTTTACGTAAGTATGTCTTCGACGCGTTTCGTTTCCCCGTAATCAGTAATTACAAGAAATGCTCACTGTTGGTGCACTAACGTGCAGCTGGCGATCTGGGCGCACACGTCTAAGCATATTTAGTGTGGCGAACGTACGGACTTGAAACAACACTACATATGCAATATCCAAGATCTTTCAACATCCTTTACACCTGCTCTAAGTGTTCTAGCTGTTTCTATTATTACTGAAATAAAAGACAAAGCAGGAGTCCTTGTCGCTGTATGATAATAACGGCTTTTCTTTTTCATTGTGATCCCTGTGCGTATGAAGCGCTGACAAACGTTTTTTCAGGAAACAAGTGAAACGGTCACAAGTGAAGCAGTGTGCAGCTGGCTGAAAGCACAGCCACGAACATTCCTCTAGAGTGACAGATATTATGGATTCCTTAGCCTCGTTCAGATGACATTTGAAGGCTTCCCGTAGTCGACGCCGCGCCATGCGCACACCCTCTCTCTAGAACACCAAATACTCAAAACAGAAAGTGAGGCAGAAAATTCACTGCGCACTGTGTCTTGATCGCTGATGATGACTCCAATAAAACCGAAGTATAAAAGCGAAAACAAAGAAGCGCGTGCGTGCGTGTGCGAGGGTGGAGGTGAGACGTCCGGGAAAAATATATTGTTTGTAATTTGATCCTTGAATATATCCTTGACTATATGGCTTGATGCATCAAAGTTACCGTTCGGTGTCCAATTTGCCCATGAAAGGACACGCATACACGTGCACATAAAAGGTCAGATGACAACGACATACGGGTGTGCGCGATCCGCCACTGCTTGTGTTTCATTTGGAGGGTAGTCATTTTAGAGGCACTTTTTCCGTATGACACGAAGGCCTGTTCTATAGCTGTATGAAACCACCCCTGATTTCTGATATATGGAGCATTTTCCTTCGCTAACGGTCCTTTTATAACAAAACAGTGCTCTAAAATTTGAGATTTCCGAGTGACTACCATTGTTTCAAGTTAGTCTGCTCTTGATGAAATAAGTTCCGGCTGCAAAACAAAGAGTAGCGATGCGTGCACGAATTATTGCGATGAGTAATTATTAGTCCGTTACTCGTGTTGTTTGATATTCTGGAAATGAATGGCTTCTTTCGCACAAATCACACCCGTCTCTCCCTCACTGCAGTCGGAGGCACTGCTTGCTTATGTCCACTCTCTCGAGTGAGGTCGAAAAAATCCGACATGCTTTCTTCGGAAAACGAGCGATACCTTCTGAGCGCACCAGGAATAGCGCGGTTGTCCTGCTATGCACGAAGTCGTGAGATCGAATCCCGGCCACGGCGGCCGCATTTCGATGGTGGCGGAATGCGAAAACACCCTTGTACTTGGATTCAGGTGCGCGTTAAAGAACTCCAGGGGACCCAAATTTCCGGAGTCTCCCACTACGACGTGCCTCAGAATCAGATCGTGGTTTTGGCACGTAAAACCCCATAATTTATTTATTTTTTAGGACTAGCGCGCCAAAGCGATAAGTTTGTCACACACTTTGTTGCACATTTGGGGCCGTATAACGTAAAACTGTTTCAATATGTTTTTATTCCAATCTCCTGACGTCAAATATGCGTACCCGCCGACGCAAGCATCGTGCAGTCACCCGCAGGGTTCTCTTATCAAACCAATCAAATGCTCCCCTCATTCATACGAGTCAGGTTTGAAAAACGAATAACATTGCCTGCACTGAGCGGCTTGTCTTATCTAATTGTCTCACAAGAGGCGAGGAGCATGCTCAAGTGGAGAGGGATTCGATGGGGCCGAGCCACTGCACTGAATATCGATAACCGGATGAAGAGGGTGGTGGCGGCGTCTGCGATGGGACTGCTTTCTTTTACTTAGCTTTCGGTGGCTCGTTGACAATCGCGGCGGCATGCAACGTAAGCTTAAGAATGACCCTAAAACGGATCCTCAGCAAAGAAGAGTTGGCAGAAGGAGGTCGCAAATGTGCCGAAAATTCTTGAAAACGTTACACGGCCACGCAAAAAGTTTTATTACACGCAAATAAGCACATGCTCGCCGGCAGGGGCGAGTATCCAGTGCCGGAGCGATCGGCGGCAGCCATTATTTATTCCTTTCGGAACGGGGCAGCCTGCGGCTATTCAGAAGAAAATTCAGTTTTGTTCGGCATATTATTGCATCTTTAACACGTACGTGTCACTTTGACGCGGTAAGCTTTTGCGGTATTGTGACGTCGCGTGAGAGGCAGGTGAAGTGTGTGCAGCCCGAAAACTTTTGACCAATAACCTAGTACCAGTAAGAACTTCAGGATCAAAATTGACGGCCATGTAAATACTTCGAAAAATGACTGACTTGCCTCCGCTTACACTTCCCCTGGCGCTAAAGAACTGAGAATTTTAAACATCAATGGCCACAGTGCCGCTAATAAATCGGAAAGCCTTGGGACAACTGTCATGGGTTACAATCCCCATGTGGTTGTTATAACAGAAACATGGTTGTATGACAATATTTAAGATGCTGTTGTGTTTCCTCCATCTTATCGAGCATATCGCCGTGAAAGGTGTACTAGAGGGGGCGGGGTGGCGGTTTTGGTAAAAGAAACGATATCCGCTACTCTGTTATGTCGGGCCGGTAACTTGGAATCTGTTACAATAAAGCTTACTTGCTGGGATAAATCTTTCTTGCTATTTGCAGTTTATCGAGCACCTGACTCGCCGCCAGAATTTTTTCGTGATCTTTTTGAACACATGGTTTCATTCACAAGCGATAAAACAGTACTTATAGGCGACTTTAACCTACCAGATATTGATTGCGAGAACGGGTTTCTCTGCACCGGGATAAATTCACACTTAGGTTACTTGCATGACATCATTCTGTCTCACAGTCTACAACAGGTTGTGAGACAGTCAACGCACACCTATGGTACATCAGCAACCATACTTGACCTCGTTTTTGTAAGTCGTTCATTAGAAAACTATATTGTTTCAGTTGAGCCTGGAATTTCTGATCATAGTCTGGTATATTTTTGTTGTTCTTTGTATGTGCTTCACACCAAAAAAATTAAAACAACCACTGTTAAAGATTTTTCTCGTGCCAGAGACGAAGGTGTCTTGGATTATCTTGAACAATGCCTTGATAACTTTCACAGTAACAATGCTACTGTGCTTTGGCATAAATTTAAAGAAATTCTCACTCACTGCCTTAGCAACTTTATTCTAATAAAACTAAAAAAACTTCCAAGTCTACTCCCTGGATAACGAGAAGCATCTTGCACCTTAATAGAAAAGTTAAGCGCCTGAGACGACGATGTGCCTCACGTGTTTCAATTCACGAAATCCAAAATAAACTCAACCAAGAAGTACGGCAAGCTAAGCGCTGGTATTTTCACCATACATTGACAAATTTTATTCAAACGGCACCCCAAAAATTTTGGGCTTTTCTAAGCGCAAAAACCAAATCAATTGACCAAATTGTTCACGAGGGCCATGTCATTGTCGAAAAACAACCTATCGCTGAGCACTTCAATAATTATTTTCAGATTGCTTTTTTCAAATTTCGATGATGGTATAAACCTTAACCGCATGTCATGTAACTCGACCTCTGATATTGTTTCGCAACCGGGTGTAGTGTCGATGTTGCTGAACCTCAAAGCTAAATCATTTCCAGGACCACACAACATACCGAACGCTTTTCTGCGCAGATACGCTGAAGCGTTCGCCCCTTTTCTTGTTGTTATCTTCCGTTCCTCGTTATCTATGGCTAATCTTCCTACAGACTGGCTAACTGCACGTGTCGTTCCCCTACCGAAAAAAGGCGACAAAACCCTAGTAACTAGTTATCGTCCGATATCATTAACTTCATCATGTTGCAAGTTAATCGAATATATTATAGCCAATAAAATAATAAAATTCCTAAGTGACAACAACTTACTGTCCCTTCATCAGCATGGTTTCCGCAAGGTTTTCTCTACTGTAACACAATTAACCACAATTATTCACAACTTTGCAAGTGCTCTTGACAAGCCAAGCCAAATTGACGTAATATTTTTAGACTTTAAGAAAGCGTTTGACCTTGCTCCTCACAATAAACTTATAGAAAAACTACAGTCGATAGACCTTCCAGCCTATATTATTAGCTGGGTGGCGGCTTATCGTTCTAATCACAAGCCCAGTTTGTTTCAATTGATAATTACTCTTCTAACGAACTTTCAGTAACCTCTGGAGTACCTCAAGGTAGCGTGCTAGGACCCTTACTATGTCTAATATACATAAACGACATCACTAACGAAATTTCTCATCCTGTTCAAGTTAGACTATTTGCTGATGATTGTGTGTTGTTTAACGAGGTTACTTGCCACGAAGATCAATTAATGCTTAACTGACCTTCAAAACATTCTTTCCTGGTGCAGTCGGTGGGGCATGGAATTGAACAGAGAAAAGACTGTTTAAATGTCCGTAACAAAAAAAAATGAAATGTCGTTTGTCTATAACCTCGACTCTGAACCGCTGACCAAAATCAGCCAGTATAAATATCTTGGAATCACAATAACTAGTGACCTCAGCTGGAATAGCCACATTTCTAACGTATATGTAACTCGTCTTTCAGGAAGCTTTGTCTCCTCAGGCACAAACTAAAGCACGCTCCCTCTGGTACTAGATTACTGGCTTACCCTTCACTCATCCGACCGAAACTAGAATATGCATGCATTGTGTGGGATCCCTATAAGAAAATTAACATTAACGCTTTAGAGATGGTCCAACGTAAAGCTGTCAGGTTTATTTTTTTCTAAATATCGACTGAGTGACTCTCCTACTAGCCTAATGAATCAACATAATATTCAAACGCTACAACTACGCAGGAAAATACAACGACTGAAGTTTCTTTTCTTGCTTAAAAACAACTATTTGTCTCTCGACCCACAGGCTTATGTTAAACCACTTACAGCGCGCCGAACACGGCATCGTCACGCTGATTCTTTAACACCTTCTAACACCCGAACTAACCTCTTTAAGTTTTCCTTCTTCCCACGCACTATAACAGGTTGGAACAGCCTGCCATTATCACAATTGATAAACACCGATTCTATTGAACGCATTTGTCTTTAATACTATGGGTATTGCCATGTCGGCAAGCCTTGTTACTGCTTCCTTCTTCATTTTTTTTACACGTGAATTTTGTTTGATACTTTCCTGATCTGCCTTGTTCTATTATTTTCAGTATTTTGCAATGGTCGGTCGCTCAACTCCTGATGTTTTTTGTTTTTTTTTCTTCCTCTCTCGATAGTGGTTGCAAGTGCTCATAGATGCGTGTGATACTGTTCTAATGTCTGTCGGGTTGTCTTCCTTCAGTGTACCTTCTCTTAATCTTATTAGTCGTCGCTTTCATTTTAGTTTTCTTCTGATATTTACATATGTTGCATTGCTTTTGTATTTCTTTTTCATGTGTGCGTGTGTATATATACGTACATATGTAAATACATATATTTTCTGCCCCTCCTGCTTGGGCCCTCATTTGGGCCTGCAGTATCGTATAAATAAATAAATAAATAAATAAATAAATAAATAAATAAAATAATGGCAAGAAGGCGTCGAATCAGAAATGACTATTTTTGTTTTTTTCAGTCAAATTATGCATAACCAGTGTGTACACGTCATATCAGATGAGGAGCTATCGCGGTTTTCGTGACGTCGCGTGACGGACAGGTGAAGTGGTGGTGGTCCAAAAAAGTTTTTGACCAATCGCAATGGGCTGGTTGCAGAATTGAAATAGAAAAGTTTGGAATAGTTTTAAGTTATAGCGCCCTTGGTTTTTAGAGGGGTTAGACTACGCGATTAGACTAGTTTTCTTTAGTTTTTTTAGCACTTTAAGGTTCTTTTTTTTTTGTTAGGTAGCGCTTGGTAAATGATGTTTATTCCACGACTAGTTATTATTATACAAAGGTGTTAGTACAACGTAATGGGTGAGAAGGGGAGCCCTGCGTGTGTATTTTACGGAGTGCAAGCGTCCCTACCCGTTAGAAGAAACGCGGCTTGAGTAGATAGGCGAGGTAGATTGGGCGGATTTCGTCTGTAGGATGCGTGTACTAGGGTCGCAACGAGACCGTCTCGAGGATTAGGATGAGCTTATGAAGCAGGTCGGGAAGCTAGAAAACGAATTCAAGTACGAGCAGAAGCAGCGAAAGGTAGTAGAAGAAATGGTAGCAATGGTAAAAAGAAGTTGTGGGCCGCCATTCCGCCAAGCAATGGTGGACGCTTCGATGCGGGCACCGCGAAGAAGGCTGGCTCCAAAGCGGAAAAAGGGCAGAACGCCAAAATAACCACGCCAGAAAGCAGTGACGGGCACGTTAGTGATGTTCACGAAAGGACGGACTACCATTGGAGGGGTGGGAAATGAAGTCGGTAACAGAGGGAGGGTGATGATAGCATAGAAGGGAGGTCATCAGCAGCTTCGGGTACAGCTTCCAAAAGCGAGGACGAGAATGGGTACGGAGTTGTCTTTGGTGTAGATTCGAACAAGCCCAGGTAGAATCGGTCATAAGAGAGTGTAGGCGCAGACGAGCGAGTGCAGATTAGCGCGCTTGCGAAAAACCGATAAGGTCAGTGATAGCGAAGTCCTAGGAACACTTGGGGGAAACAATGAAGGAACAGAGTATAGTGGTGCCCCTAATGATGAAAGTAATTTACGTACTTTAGGGGGGGGGGGGTGCAGGCATCGTGAAGCAAGTAGCTGAATGGCTTATCGAACTCAGGAGCGTTTCCGACAAAGTGCAGATCGAAATGCGCATGGCACCAGAGGCTTAAAGGTAGGGGTGTGAAATGGAAAGTCGGTACTTGGAGTAAGCAGGGAGATTTGGACGCTAGCTCAAGTAATCAATTTTACTGTCAGTGGCATCAATTAGGAAGTGCACCGAGCAGATCACGACGATGCTTTTGTGCGTGACGGGATACATTTTAGCAAGCGTGTAACTTCACCGATTGGACGTTGATTCATGTAATGGGCAGTAGCTTTTTTAGGCGACCCCGATCGAATAGGAAGGTAAACTGAGTATTGAATGTTGTGACACACAGCCACGAAGCACGATTAAAATGCTAGGAGTAAGTAAAAAAATGACGCAGAAAGAATAAGTGTCGAGACTGTACCATCTGTCACATAAACATGCAGGGTGCTCGATGGCAGGATGAGTGGCTGAAAATTCAAACGCAGCTGAATGATGATGCTATAACATGTACATCTTGACAGAAACTAATCTACAAGGTTTTTAACAGCCACCTGTTATTAAAGATTTTGTACATCAAGGGTGCAACAGAACCATTGGGTGAAGCAAAGTAGGAGGTCCACCCTGTTCAGTCGCCCCGTTTCGAAGGGGTTGAAACACATCATAATGATCATCATCATCATCATCATACTTTATTTAACATATTGAAACTACTCTATGTGTAGCGGCTCGTAGTAATCCTGAATTGTCTAACATCCCTTATACTTCACCTTCACTGGCCATCTTAATTATGATATCTAATCATGGCGAACAACCTATCAATCTCACCTAACGGCAATACAGTACATGCAGAACCAACATATCCGAACACTAACATTCCGTGCACGCCATTGTAATGTTTCATATCTGTATACTCCAAAGCTTCAGCATTCTCTCTGTACAATAATTAGTTCAGTTTAATCTCGCAATTCTCTTCAATTTCATAAATCAGTTAATTTCATCACAAATTTATGGTGATGATCTCGTACGTACTAACCCAACCACGTTTGTCTTTCAAAGGAATTTTTGGTCGCCTATAGTACACTTAAACTATGAAATGCATACCGCTTACTTTACTGCATTTTCATAATGAGATCGCCTGCCAACACACATTAAGCATTCCTCCTCATCAGTAATCTTCAAAAACAAGTTGCTATCACTTCTCATCCATACCTAATACCTTGAATTCTTACCAGACATTTGTTGTTCTGTACTGTAAACATTATTCTGACTTGACTGTTTTTTTATTTCGTGTTTCTTGAGCTTCTGCTTTTCTAAAGGTGTCATTGTTGTAGACCGCATTTATTATAACTTCCTGACATGAAGACCCCATACAGCCTTGCGCTCTGGGTGCTCCATTTGTGAATTTAGTGATATATTTTTCTACTCATAAAATAAAGGACATTGATCGATTGACCTTCTCTGAAGGGCATTGCACTTTGAATTCTCATCCGAATTCTTTCCCGCCGTTGTTCTAGATAAGTCAGATAGAAGTAAAGGAACATTCGAAATAAACATGTCAAAGCTTAGTGGATGACAAGTTGATGCTTTTGAATAGGAAGTTGTGATCGCTGCAATTAAACAAGATCGGCATGGAAGACGGAAACGTTATGTTAATTCTATAGCCGACACAGATTTGCCTACTGTGAACTCTGCTTCCAGCAGGTTTCTCTCGAAGAGGGCACCACTACCTTCCTGCCACCTAAACAGTGAGTTGGGTACTTCACAGACAGAAAATGCAGCAAACGACGCGATATTTCTGCGTCAGAAGATGCTGGCCACCGGACGAGGAATCACAAAGCGACTCCTAGTCTGGTGTATACAGCGCAGAAGACGTAAGAAGAACGACTGGGGATAAAACAAACAGCCGTCTTGTCCACACTCATTCTTCGTGTTGTATTGTGCGTTGTGTGCTCAACTCGACGAACACATTGTATGGCTAGTGAGTAATGAAAGTGCATGCGAAGGCTGTCCGCATTCTTGCTCGAGAAAGGGGAACACGACATCACTGTTCTCGAATTACCTTGACGAAGTAAACAGCAGCAGGCGAGGGCAGTGCCGCCTGCTTCTCCTGGCCTGCTTACCCTGCTGCTTACCGCTACAGGCTGCTTTGTCTCGCCTGCATGTTTAGAGCATATTACTCCTTCGTGTGAGATGAAATACCTTGAACAACTTTTTCGTAATTTCACATGGATCCCATTCCTCTCTGGTAGCGTTGTTTCGCTTGAAGAACGAAACAAACTCATTATTCCGATTATGCGTGAAATAAAAGCCAGGCCCCAGTGTTTGCGCGAAACATGAGCAGAAACGTACCAACCGGTCATTTCAATGCGCACGCGTTCCCTGCTGTAAGTGAAGTCTGCAAACTCTATAAGCATTATGCTAATTTCCATGCTTCTCCACATCAACAAAAAACTACAAAAAATTTTCAAAAATATGACAGAAGCACTTCGAAAACAGCGTTAAGAAATACACGCGGTATAAGTGTATACGTACGGTAATATTTCTTCCTTAGTCGAAGACCGATTAATACAGCGGCAGGAAGTATCACTAGCAGGCCTGCAGAAAGAGCACACGCCAAGGTCACGAGCAGTGGACAGCAGCCCCTTTGCTCCTCGCTGGCGTCGTCGTCATCCGGAAGCTGTTCCTCCTTCTGGTTATCGTCGGGCAGCAAGGGACGCTGCTTTGTTCGCCTCTCTTGAGCTGAAACAAGTCAGAAAGGGAAGTGTCCGCATAAACCGGTCGATACTTCACACAGCGTCCTACTCCTAAGTGTTTGGACCTCTGCGTGCACTACAAAAGAAGACGTACAGGTCAGCACAGTCAGACTGATATGTAAAGGCAAACACACTGAGGATTTGGCAAAAATTACTATAGGATTTTCCAGAGCGCAGCAACATCATTCTTCAATTATAATGGGAGATGGTGTAGCGGTGGCGTAGAGGTAGAGCGCCCGCCTCGCGTGCAAGAGGACCGTGGTTCGAATCCCGGCGCCACGCAATTTTCCTCCGGATTAAAAACAAAGAAAAAAATCGCGTGTTAATAAAATTTCATAAACATGCCTGGAGTGCGGCCTGATCCCGGTGACCAGAGCCGGTAACGCACTCCCTCACCAGAGCAAGGTAGGCCACCCTGGTGCAGTACTTGGCCACAACCTCCTATATGAATACAACAATCAAACCCCGGCCCTCCGTCCCCAGCAGCTGCGAAGCAACTGACTACGGCGGCGGTCAGACCTGCGACGCAGCAGAGGGTGCTAAGAATCACTGGCTCCGGACAGGGTGCCATTGGAATCTGAACCTGACAGCGTTTAACGCTAGAACGTTATCTAGTGAGGCGAGTCTAGCAGTGCTATTGGAGGAATTAGAGGGCAGTAAATGGGATATAATAGGGCTCAGTGAAGTTAGGAGGCCAAAAGAAGCATGCAGAGTGCTAAAAAGCGGGCACGTCCCGTGGTACCGGGGCTTAGCTGAGAGACGAGAACTAGGAGCCGGATTCCTGATTAATATAAGGATATAGCTGGTAACATACAGGAACTCTAAGCATTAACGGGAGGGTGGCAGGTCTTGTTGTGCAACTTAATAAGAGGTACAAAATGAACGTTGCACAGGTCTACGCCCCTACATCCAGTCATAATGACCAGGAAGTCAAAAGCTTCTATGAAGACGTGGAATCGGCAATGGGTAAAGTCAAAACAAAATACACAATACTGATGGGTGACTTCAATTCCAGGGTAGGCAAGAAGCAGGCTGGAGACAAGGCAGTGGGGGAATATGGCATAGGCACTAGGAATAGCAGGGGAGAGTTATTAGTAGAGTTTGCGGAACAGAATAATATGCGGATAATGAATACCTTCTTCCGCAAGCGGGATAGCCGAAAGTGGACGTGGAGGAGCCCGAACGGCGAGACTAGAAATGAACTAGACTTCATACTCTGCGCTAACCCTGGCATCATACAAGATGTGGACGTGCTCAGCAAGGTGCGCTGCAGTGACCATGGGATGGTAAGAACTCGAATTAGCCTAAACCGGAGGAGGGAACGGAAGAAACTGGTGCATAAGAAGCCGATCAACGAGTTAGCGGTAAGAGGGAAAATAGAGGAATTCCGAATCAAGCTACAGAACAGGTATTCGGCTTCAACTCAGGAAGATGACCTTCATGTTGAAGATATGAACGACAATTTTATGGGCATCATTAAGGAGTCTGCAATAGAAGTCGGTGGTAACTCTGTTAGACAGGATGCCAGTAAGCTATCGCAGGAGACGAAAGATCTGATCAAGAAACACCAATGTATGAAAGCCTCTAACCCTACAGCTAGAATAGAACTGGCAGAACTTTCGAAGTTAATCAACAACCGTAAGACAGCTGACATAAGGAAGTATAATATGGATAAAATTGAACATGCTCTCAGGAACGGAGGAAGCCTAAAGACAGTGAAGAAGAAACTAGGAATGGGCAAGAATCAGATGTATGCGTTAAGAGACAAAGCCGGCAATATCATTACAATATGGATGAGATCCTTTAATTGGCTGAGGAGTTCTATAGAGATTTGTTCAGTAGCAGTCGCACCCACGACGATAATGGAAGAGAGAATAGTCTAGAGGAATTTGAAATCCCACAAGTAACGCCGGAAGAAGTAAAGAAAGCCTTGGGAGCTATGCAAAGGGGGAAGGCAGCTGGGGAGGATCAGGTAACAGCAGATTTGTTGAAGGATGGTGGGCAGATTGCTCTAGAAAAAATCGCCACCCTCTATATGCAATGCCTCATGACTTCGAGCGTACCGGAATCATGGAAGAGCGCTAACATAATCCTAATCCATAAGAAAGGGGACGCCAAAGACTTGAAAAATTATAGACCGATCAGCTTACGGTCCGTTGCCTACAAAGTATTTACTAAGGTAATCGCAAATAGAATCAGGAACACCTAAGACTTCTGTCAACCAAAGGACCAAGCAAGATTCCGTAAAGGCTACTCAACAATAGACCATATTCACGCTATCAATCAGGTGATAGAGAAACGTGCGGAATACAACCAACCCTTATATATAGCTTTCATTGATTGCGAGAAAGCGTTTGATTCAGTCGAAACCTCAGCAGTCATGGAGGCATTACGGAATCAGGGTGTAGACGAGCCGTATGTAAAAATACTGAAAGACATCTATAGCGGCTCCACAGCCACCGTAGTCCTCCATAAAGAAAGCAACAAAATCCCAATTCCCAACAAACTTGTACTAACCTCAGTCTACCTCAATCCACCCTAATTTATCTTTTTCTACTTTGTACCAGCCTGAATCCAATTTAATCCAACTTATTCCACCTTGCTCTAATTTGTACGAACAATAATACACCTTAATGAATCTTAACCAACTTTATGTAATCCTGATCCCTTTTAATTCACCTTCATTCACTTCACCTTAGTTCATTTTGCTCCACCTTAAGTCACCTTACTCTAACGTGACCGCGACGTGACGTGTGCACTGACGCATGCACTAGACACAGCTTTAGTCGAGCACAACTGTGGAGCCGGCGTGGCATTGGGGAAGCGTGCTCATCTGGACTGCCCGGGCTTGATTCCCAACAAGACCCAAATGTGCCAAATTTTCTTTTACAAGCTATTAATTTACTTTGTTTACAGGAACCTCCCTGAGAAACTTGACGCCAATCCGAGCATTTCTTGACGTGTTATTCTGCGCCGTCGGTCATTTTTAGTACCATCGCTTGATCACGCCCGAGCTTCTGCCTCATGCAACATACAATGCTTTCGCATTAATAATTGCATGGGTGCGCTCTGCGCCGAGACTCTCCGCAAAGCTTCACTTGCCTATTCCTTACGCCTTCTTTCTGGGGAAGAAAACGAAAGCGACTATAGCTTTGCAACACCGAGCATCAGGGCAGAACCCGTGCTACTTAATGCGACCCAGAGTTTATAGTTAGGCGTGGTGCTGATCTCGCGGCGCTATCTATCCAGCCATAGGCGCCGACTACGAGAGAGGTTCGGAGGCTCGAACTGCCTACTCCCCGCCATGCACCCGAACTTTCCCGGAGCTCGCTCAGGCAACACCCGGTGATGCTGAAGCATACCCCCCAGCCACCCCCCCCCCCCCCGGCCTATCGCCGTGGCCTAATTTGTCATGTACAGACAAGAACGTTTCTGTTAAATTCAAATTGTCGCAGTCGACTACATCTACATCGGGAGAACTTGCAGCTCTTCATGCCGCTATGATGTACTTCACCAAAGAGCCAACAGAGAAATGGGTGGTATTTTGTGACTCTAAGGCAGCCCTTCACAGCATCAAGTCTGCATTACGTCACAAAACTTACGAGCAGATGATATCTGACATCAGGGAAGTGCACCACCATGCTCTGGAAAGAGGACACCACATTATATTTCAATGGATTCCTGCTCACTGTGGCATCGTCGCCAACAACCTAGCTGACAAGGCTGCCCGGTGTGCCCACGAAGATACCAAGACGCGTCCAACACCTTTGGCGAGGTCGGACGCTGCCAGAGAACTTCGCCTACTTTCACGCAAGAAGTCACAAGATCTCTGGTTTTCAAGTGCCTTCAATTGCAGATTACGTAAACTGGACCCCACGCTACGGCTACAACTGCCATCTAGCCTTTCTCGCGGCGAAACAACCTTGTTGTGTCGCATGTGGTTGGGAGTGGCGTTCACGAACGCATACTCCTACCGTATGGGAATGGCCGAGAGCCCGATGTGCGACTCCTGTGGGTGCGAGAAGGCCATCGAGCACCTGTTGTGTACCTGCACTCACTACGATGTCCAACGCCTCTCTCTGCGGGCAACTTTACGCCGACTGGACTCGAGACCGTTCACCGAGTCAAAGATACTCCGACCGTTGCCACACCCGTCACTGGCTCGAAAAGCGATTCGTGCACTAGTGCAGTACTTGAAGTGCACCGGCTTAAGAGACCGTTTATTGTGTCCTTGTGTATGGTGTCCCTCCCATACTTACTCAGTGCTTACTCTCTCCCTTTCATCCTCTTTCTATTCCCCTTTCCCCCACCCCCAGTGTAGGGTAGCAAACCGGATGCTGTTCTGGTTGACCTCCCTGCCTTTCCTATCCTTGTTTTCTCTCTCTCTCTTCTTCCACCAACATCCGAGGTCTATTTTAACATGTCCTTAACTTTGTACTCAGTCAATCCTTCAATTGACAAAAAGCTTGTTACAGTATGGTCGGTGTGGGCGTGCTCCGCTTTATAGTGCTCAGGCTGTCGCTTAATTTCTGTGAATGCCGATAATATGAGGAAAAAATTCACCGACGATTACGATACTCCCAAATGCGAATTTTGAGCGCAGCTGTTTAAGTGTTTTGAATTCGCGAAATATTGTGCCAAAGAAGTCGTTTGTGAACGACACGGTCGTCTCGGCGGCGGTTATAAGTCATTGCTCGGACAGCTCGTTTAGCAGCTGCGGCAGACAAAGCATTTCCACCTGTTGCATCGCTCATTGTTCAGAAATAACTCGCTGATACTATTCTGTATTATGATTATATTGTCACGTGGTAGTGACATTGAAGAACAAAAAAGTGTCAAAACTGCGATTTAGAAGTTTTGCTCTGTATTGGGCGAACTTGTGCCTCGCAAAACAAGTAACACTCAAGCACAACGGTAGCGGCGAGCATAGTCGGGGATCGTCGAAAATCTGATCTGCGGATCAAGCGCATCGGCTTTTACACATCACTCGTCGAAGGTTCCGGTGTAATTGATGGTGCCCACGTAGCTTCCAGAAAGTACTACACAATTCGTCTCGCGCATACAGCCAGATCACAAACACTAGGGCGCCATCTCATAGTCTCTCTACGCCATACTACGCAGTCTTTCGCCATACTCTCTTCCTCCGTTTCCGGCTCATGCCTTTGCTGTAGCATCCTCCTTTGCTTTCCTCCTCGCGCTCTCTTCGCTATTGTCGCCTTTATGTTCCGCTGCGCTACGCGTTCGCTCTTTCACCTTTCGCTGTGCTCGTTCTCTCGGTTACAAGGTCAAAATTAATCCGCAGCCCCTGCACTACCACGTGCCGCGTAACCCACTGTGCACTTTGAAGACGCTAAACGTCACATTTTTTAATCAGCTAAATGTGTGGTTCGACAGAGCAAGAAAACCCTTTATTGTTTCTACAGCGAAGCTGTATATGGCTAGCCAATTCGTCCGTCGGTCGCCTCTTCGCCGAAAACTACTTAAGCGCAACCCCATGCGCAAGCGTGAAAAAAAAAGAAAGAGAGGCGCGCGACTGGCTGCGCCAGTAATGATGTTGCTCTCCGCCGCAGCCGAGCGCGCGCGCACCAGTTTGTCTCCGGCTCCGAAATGGGCAGGCCACGTGTCATACGTACTCCTCAAGAGCAGACAGCTTTCGATCAGCAAAGCCGCAAGCAGAACCGGGAATGAGTTCGTCTACGCCGTGCCGATGCTGCAGCCCAGGCACAAGAACAGGCTCGTGCAGCCGAGCGCAAGAAGCAGCTGCCTACCGAGGATCCGGCAGCCTACCAAGCCGTCGTTTAATGAACCGTTGGGATTAACCCAGTGATAAACACCGGGGCCGCACGCTTCAGCTTCGGTGGTAAACCATCTGTACCGAGTGCTTGGGCAGTTATTTTATTTATTGCTGTTGGCGCACACACTTGAGTAAACCTGCTTCCTATTTCTATTGGAAATTTGAATTCGTTGTTTACTAAAATCGTTGTACTAAACATTTATACGCTCGCAGTGCTTCGTGTTAAGAATGAAGAAGCATCAAAAAAATATGTACCACTCGTTGATGGCGTTCTGCTAGCTCTGATTTACTGTATCCTTACTGTCTTCTCAGGTTCCCTTCGTCCTTGTTTCTTTGCACAGTCACTCGCCTTCCCGGCCCTGTAAAAGTGGATGTCCAGCGAAGTTGCTGAGACAACCCATCACTACAACTTCTGAAGGGGTATGCAATGTTTTACTGATGGTTGAAATGCTCGTTTTGAGCTTGTTCTTTATTGAAACGTAGGCTGTTCTGCGCGGGTGATATCAATGAATGCGCGCACTGTTAGCTTCGCTTTGCTGAGCGCATGACTCATCCCTCTGCAATACGGGGGATGACTCATTGCATTCTTGCGTGCTTAGGGGGGAACGAGCCATTGATGGTGATGATCATTTTTGTTCACGGACGGACACAAAAAATACCTACCACTCAGAGGCTAACAGCTTCGCTGCAAAATGTCGAACCGTCACCTAACGCAAAGAAAGGTGTTGCTGTAGCGTAACAATTATTTTGTAGGCGGAAAAAAGATTGGGACAGAAAGGCTCGTCGGGCCACCCGCAGTAAAATAACAAGTTTCCACCTATGTTGCCAGCAACTGTTCATCATTATAATTTATTTTCCCTTAATGACCACTTCCGGTGTGTTACAAAAGGAGGCGACAAACATCAAGATATACAAGCCAATCGTGCTCAGATTCTGGTGGTGTTGTATGACAAATGAAACAAGCTTGAACACTTGAATCTAAACTTCCGCTACTCTACGGGCTCGTAGGAAATGGCAACAGAATCCGTGCACATCCCCGAAATTCGATGTTCTTGCAGCTTGCAATTGAAGGGGCCTAGACATGGAAGTCCCCTCTTCCTGTCTATGCCTCGCACCTGTATGCTTTACTTCTTTCCTGCCATCACGCCTTGAGCAGCTTCTCAGTGTCAGCATTATAGAAACTACTGAGCGTTCAACGCGGATTGATGGTGAGGGTTGGCCTAGATATGGGCCAATCGCTAATACCGGAGTGTTACGGCATCAAATGCGCTTCATCGTGTCGAAGCCTCCCTCACTCGTCGTAGACCGGTTTAGAAGTACAATTTCTACAGTGTAATCACAGATGGCTGGTGCACATTGATTAAGAAAGAGAAGGACAAGCTGACACGTGAAGTGATCGAAGCATATGAAATCCATTGTGATGAACATAATTGCGTAAGCATGCCATCAGTGACGCTCTCAAGAAGGGAAATCGAATATCTGAATGACGCTTTGTAAAGGGCAGAGGGCGATATAATGAGAGTCCGATTTCTTCTTTTTATTTTTTGGTGTTTGTCTTTGTTGGCCTTCCCCATTGCCTGTTTCTGCCTATATATGTGTTCCTTCTTCCAATAAAGTACCAGTTGTAAGTTCAGCGCTGCGTCCTGTTGTTCTTCTCTCTGTCGCCGTCCGTTTGCGCTCTTAACTCTTTAAGATGCTTTATCAACTATCCCACCAAGTCATCCTTATTGTGAGCACAAAGGAGTTGTCTACACCTAAATTCACGTACAACGTGACATATGAGGCGGAAAGGATGTTCCGCACGCGCCGCCATATTGTTGGCTAACACTCCCTGTATTGTACTTTCTGAACATTTGATTTATATAAAAAAAATAAGCAGCTGCATCATGCGGGAACCACACTAGTTCTTGCGGCTATATGGGCAGTGTTCTCACAATAAATACCAAAACTCTAGATGAACCTGAAGGACTTGCTCAACTATTGCTTATATGGTCAAACTTATTCCACGTCATCGTCGAAGCTGGTGTAGTTGCTTGCATTTTCTTCATCCTGTAGCAAGCAGATTCGTTTCCTTCAAGTCTACAATCGCAGGGTGTTTCAGCGAACACTTTTAAAAATTTTTTGAGCATTACCTGTGCCCAGATAGCGCAATTCTAGTCCATGAGCTGGTCTATTAGACGAGACGGACTTTACTTGCGCAAAAGATTAAATGTGTAATCGACTAATTCACAAAAATGTATCATTTAAGTTTTTAGCTAATTACCTTTTGGCACATATTGCAACTTACTAATTCTAGCGGGTGAGACTACAAGGCATATGCACTTGAAGAGAATTCTGTGGATGATCCCATTTACGAGATACGGGCCGTCAAACTTCTGGCAAAAATGTACTGTCGTTCCGCTTACTTTCTTAACAAAATGTCGTTTTATGCATTGAACCACGAATGTAAATGAAATGCCAAAGCATTTCTCCGCAATCTTGGGGAATTAATATCTCGAAACTGGCGTCATCCTGAAAATTCGTTCCAAGTTCGAACTTCCGTCTTGCGAACTCCCCGCCTAGAATTCCTAAATTGCGATATGTGCCATACGGTAATTAGTTAAAACCTAATTAGTCATTTTTTGCTAATTTTGCGATTATGCGTTTCAATTTTTTGCGCAATCAATGTCCAGCTCTTCGAGTAGACCAGCTCAAGGACTGGAATTATGCTATCTCCCACAGGCATTCTTAAACAACGTGTTGAAAGTGTTAGCTGAAACACCCGGTATGTGTCTGTGTATGTGCGTGAGCTCGATCCGGGAAAAACGTAAGGTGTGATAATGCATGCGGCAGCACGCACACAGGCAATATTTTTTGTTATTTCCCGGGAGACCAACCGCAATAAAAGAAAAACAAAAGCCCGCAGAAGCCAACCGGCCACGTGTTGTGCCTCTGCATGTGTTCGCACACAGCACCCGTGGCTTACTTTTCGTTACGCCCGTTGCATCAGAAGAAGAAAGCAGCTCGGCCCCTACTTGATCATATCTAGTACACTCTACATAAAGCTCTACGGAACCCAGTATGCCGGAAAAGGTAACAAGCTGCGTTGCGAGACACTGCACAAGCTCGGGTTTCCCCCGAAATTTAGATTAGGGGTTTTTCTAAATTTCTATTGGGTGGAGGGCGGCAGGGTTGAGGAGAAGCTGTGGAGAAGTTTTTATATTTTTGTGCCATTGATGCGTCCCGTAGGGCTACCAAAGTTTAGATTCCGAAATATTTACTCAACTTACACAAGTACTAACGTCGTACTTATGAACAGAGAAAACTAAAGAACAAGTACAACGTAAAATGTGTCTGCGACATAAACACGAAGAAGTTGAATGCATGTTCGAAACTGTACACTCACGCCGAAGGTGTATATCGGAACTTTTATATCAGCCACCCCGACTTGCATGCAGTTGACATGTCTAGATATGAATTTACGGCTGCTACACACAATTGAATTTGTACAAGCACAGGCACTTTGCACATCCCGAACATTCACTCAATAACTAAACTAGTAAAAGAAGTATAAACTAAGATGTCAGCATCTATGTACTTTCTACTAATCGTGTGCATGTCATGGTTTCTTCCAACTCAAGCCACCTACGGACGATGTGTCCCTTGCGTACATGCTCTTCTTCGAGCACTATTAAATGAAATTCTCCGTCGTGTCTAAAAAATCGTTACGAATTAAGGGGACGCCTTCAGATACACAAAGGGACGTGTAGGGAAATCACTGGGCGCACGTTAACGCCCTCGCATTCTCACTAATCACCTTTACCTCTTCCACTACTTCCAGGAGCCGCCGAAGCCTCCGGCAAAGTTTGAGCCCTGAGTGCGGCGAGCTGACTGCGCCCTCTGGGGCTGTCGGCAAACACGAGCAGCTCGAGCGGCGAGTCAGGTGCCAGGCCGCGCAGCCAGAGGGAGCGCCGACCCGACTGGGTTCTGCTCCAGGCGGCGCTGCTGCTGGCGCGGCTCGTGTTAGCGCCTCCTGCCGTTCCCGACAGAGGGCGCCGCAGCTCCAGGGTCAGCTGTGGCTCTTCTTCGCCTGCATCTCCGTCCACTGGTGAGGAGGAGAGCAAGGACACTAATTAGTTGGCCGCGCACGTTGTGCGATGCGCGATCACCGAGCCTGGGGAAGAGCGGATCTCCACTGCAATCTCAAGCATCAAAGGATTCGGAAGTTTCCAAACAATGCACCTGCGCTTCGCTGGACGAATGCTTGTCTGGCGCTTCGGTGATTTGGAGAGCTGAGATGCGCGCATTGTTACGCTTTAAAGTGTTCGCGTGCTGTTTGAAGTGGCCGGCGTAAAAATCGGCTAATTGAAGAAGTCGCGAAGCAGCCAAGCCACATTCTACTATCGTCGCTTTGAGTAAGGCGAGACCCGCCCTGGTTGCGTAGTGGCTATGGTGTTAGGCTGCTAAGCACGAGGTCGCGGGATCGAATCCCGGCCACGGCGGCCGCATTTTGATAGGGGCGAAATGCGATAACACCAGTGTACTTAGATTTAGGTGCACGTTAAAGAACCCCAGGTGGTCGAAATTTCCGTAGTCCCCCACTACGGCGTGCCTCATAATCAGGAAGTGGTTTTAGCACGTAAAACCCCATAATTCAATTCAGTAAGGTGAGCGCTCCTTTCCAAATGTTCTGTAAATCTTTAAAGCTGCTAGAGCATATTCTATTATGTATACGGGTATACAAGAGGTCCGCAGACAAAGGAAAGCTAATACCTGGTACGACTACAGATAATGAAGCTTTGGAGTTAACTGAGAATAGAAAAGTGCAACAAGAGCTTTGTTCATTGTTTTCTTCATTTAAGTGATGAGTGAGCTGTAGCTTAATTATTGTGCTATTGCTATAGTACTAACGTACATTATAGTACTAATGTACTATAATGTACTATAGTACATTATGAAAGGGACAACACCAGCCGGACTATTGTATGCGTACAAAACATACTTGCAATCGCGCACCACGATTCGTCACAAATGACAATTAAAATGGTACAAGAGGTAAAGCTGAATGTCAACAAGAATAAAGCTAGGGAAAAGTGAAAGGCCATGTGGAACATGCACCAATGTTTAGAAGTTTTAGTATTTAGTTTGTTAATCAGTACTGTATTTTTCGCTGAGATCCTGGCTTTTCTCACGCTGGCAAAAGCACATGCGGGTTTGTGGAATAGCTCTTTAAATCGAGTGATTTTTAACGTCCGAAAGTCAAACATGTATGTAACACGCCTCAGTTGAGAGCTAGATTTAAATTTTGAAATCAGCCGTTACCTAAATATAGCTTAGCACGGTTCACTGTTGGGCTAGTTGGTAATCTGACCAGCTTCCAGGATTTGCTAAATTTTCTGACTTGCGTCGGTGTGCCTTAGTGCATTTGAGAGTGTTAGGCTGCTGAGCACGAGGTCGCGGGATCGAATCCCGGCCACGGCGGCCGCATTTCGATGGGGGCGAAATGCGAAAACACCCGTGTACTTAGATTTAGGTGCACGTTAAAGAACCCCAGGTGGTCAAAATTTCCGGAGTCCCCCACTACGGCGTGCCTCATAATCAGAAAGTGGTTTTGGCACGTAAAACCCCATATATTATATTATATTTGAGGGATAAATAGCTACGTTTTCTGAACAGTTCAAAGTGCTTTAGTTTTGTGACATTATTCGTGCCTGTTGAGATTACAACATGGCTTATCATGCTTGAACCCACGAAATCGTTGACACAATGGTTACTGCTGTTCATAGTTTTAGAGCACAGCTCTTAGGCGCCCGTTGCTGCGGCGAGCGTCGGCGTTACCGAGCGAACGAGCACAACAGCGAAGGACGAAAGAGTGAACAGCGAGGAATAAAAGGCGGGGATAGCCGAGAGAGCGCGAGGGGGAAAGCGAAGGAGGAGGGTGCAGCGGAGCCGTGGGAAGAAAAGCGTGTACTGCGTTCCTACATAGCAGTCAATGCTGTGGAGGCTAGACAGACTTCTTGCAGTGGCTTCGTTCGCACTTGAATACAGTTCGATTTTTTTCACCGCAATTGTTCGCAAATATTGTTTCTTTATATATAAGCTTAGCATTGAATGAAACAAGTTTTAATCGTCAGAAACGAACAGGTTGTGGCATACAGCTGCTAATGCGCTGTTATAGATAATTTTGATCTTTATTTTTTTTTCGTTTTTTTTATTCGCGACGTGTCGCAAGGCGCCTTGCGGGAGAGGAAGAGCTCAACAGGGGGAAAGGGGTTGGAGTAAATTCTTTCTACCTGTAAGAACACTGTCTTATACGCAAATCTTATATAACCGTATACGGTTGTCACACGGTGCATTTTTAGGCGATCAAGCCAGATTGACGATTCAGTCGATCTGGCAAATTATACGTCGGTAAGAATTAATCGACGATTAATTCCACCCTGCCACGAAAGAGACAAATGTTATGCTGGCGGTTTGCGGCCAACGAACAGCGCCCAGCGATTCAAGCGCGATACTAGAAGCGCGTGGCTGCCGGCAGTTGTAGCGCCGGCAGTTCTTGCGCCAGCAAGAAGTGCCGGCAGCCAAGTCAATCGCCAAACCAATCCAACCAATCGTCAAAATGATTGCAGCGCCCGCACCTCCAGTGGTGGGCCTTGCGCCCAATATAGGGAGCTTTGGCTTAGTGGTTCAGCACATTCCATTCCAGCTACAACTATGGGCAGACCATGAGTAGTGCGTACTCCTGAGGAAGAAGCTGCCTAACGAGAGCGTCAGCGAGAGTTGGCTCGTGAGCGGGCTCGTCCTCGTAGGGCCGACCCCGAGATGCGTGCCAGAGATGCCGAGTTTAAACGGCAGCGTCGGGAGGACGATACCGAAGCGCGTGCCCGAGACGCGGAAGCACATTGGCAGCGCCGGGAAGTGAAAAGATTGTGAAATAAAAGATTTACTATATAGATTGCTTGGGTAGTTTTACTTGCATGCTGTAACACTCGGTGTAACTAACACAGCTTCGCTGTTCGACCAAATTCACGGAGTCGAAGGGATGGTGATTTCTACTTCACAATCGTCCGCAATTCGAGAAAGCATCACAGAAAAGCACGCACCCCAAAAAAGAAAAAAAGAGATAATAAATCGTGGTTATGATGGTTTGTTAAAGGTACGTTGCTGCCACGCAGCAACATAGCAAACGACCACTAGCAGGGACCCTTGTGGCACTGGCCCAAATAAGTAATTATTTTCTTTGATTCATTTCTAAAACCAATGTTCAGGTTCGCGAAAACTGGGCAGTTGCAATCTAACCGACAGCAATAGTCATACCTGTGCCGGACGAGTTGAACTAGCAATCTTTCAGGTTCTCTCTCTCGCACGATAGATCACGTAAGTGCCGCTAGTTATTCTGAGCTGAGTGCGCTCCTTCGCGCTCCTTGTCCGGATTGCGTTCCTTTCCTGTGGTATCTACATATTTTAGCTGGAAACCCCTTCGCAGCGGAGCTGCAACGAAAGATGAACAGCATGCTGGGACAAAAATCCACTTAAATAACACTCCTGCCACTTCGCGGTAACTTTGGTTTTCCAGCGATTCCTTTGCCGCATCCCACGGGAAACCCACCCGGCGGGGAACGTAAGCCGGAGTTCTCGCGCTCAGCCACGCTACGTGTCGTAAGAGCTCGTCCCTGAGCAGCGGCTCTGCGCACCGTCTGCCGAGATACCGGTTTTGGTGGCGGACGACAGACACACGGCTCTTAGGACGCATTTCCAACGAAACGTTACTCCCCTTCGTGGCAATAGCAAAGGTCTGAGCAGTGAGTAAAACAGTGTTTTGGCCACGTGTGCGCGAGCGAGCGCGTGTGCGCAGGCCCTCTTGACGGCCTGCTTCTTTAGTGCTTGGAATTTGCTAGTGTGCTTTGGATCACGCTTGGATCGCATTTTTGTTTGTTACAGCGTAGGGCCATCCCAACTTTCTTCTTCTGACAGCAATAATATTTGCCAGCTTCCTATGTCACCAAGTCTGACACCTTTGAAGTCCGCCCGCGCTCTTATCCCCTTTAATTCCCCAGTGTACCGCGGCACGTCGCGACGGAGACGCTGCTTTGTGAAGAAGCGATCTCGCAACTTCTGCAACCGCTGTTCTCGTTGCTCGAGACAGGTTATGAAAGTTTCGTTATTCGACCGGTCATAGCTGTGGAACATTTTGGTTTTCTAAATTAATAACAAAAACGGATAAATACTTAAGCGCCGCGATGCGTGTTTACCAAGTCTCATGGGCAGAAACGCACAGCTTAGCTGACACACGGTTTTCGTCGGCTCTCTCGCAACCGCCGTTACCTTTAGCTTTCCCAATGATATTTTAATATTGCTGTCATCACAACACCGAACGTCCTACTTTTCTACTTCATTTTCAGTTATATTACTTGTTAGGTGCAGTTGGAACCTTTTGATTTCGGCAACATTAACTTACACATATGCCCAGCTAATTAAAGAGAACGTAATAAAATAAAGAAGAAGGAAGGACACAATAAATAAAGAAGTGTCTTTCAGGTCCATCCGTCATATACAGGGTATTTCACGTAACTTGTGCCAAGGATTTAAAGAAAGTGGTTTGCCGCAGCTGCATGAAACCAAACGGCATATGGTTTGCCGCCATATGGTGCTCCTTGCATTATTTTTTATATTGCGCCTAATTAGCTAAAACTAAGTTGAAATATGCAAAATTTTTAATATTTGCTTTAGGGTCAATTGCGTTTCGTTGTGTTGCAGAGGGGATTCAAAAACAACCGATCCAATTTTTTGACGCAACGTACATGCGGCGTGGCGTTTTAAGAGCGGAGCTCTTTAAGCTTTAGTTCCGCCGTGGAGCGTTACCAGAAAACTTAGCCCAGCTGTGCGCCGCCTCGCGTTGCCTAGCAAACACCTGCGAGAGCAGCGAGCCACGTAACCTCCTCGCACGTTACGCGTAGAGGGTGGAGTCGTGACGTCACAGGCGAGTAAAAGCTCGGAACAGCCGGCGCGGCGACATACCTCTCGCCTCCTCTACTCCGTGCGTACGTGCTGCTGCCATGGGAAGACCGAAGAAAGTCCTGACGCCCGAAGAAGGAGCGGCTTACCCGGAAGTGCGCCGTGCTGCCAAGCGAGAAGCGATACGTCGCCGCCGAGCTGATCCGGAACACCGTGCCGAAGTTGCGGCTGAGAAGAGGCAACGCTGAGTCGAGGATTCCGAGTTTCAGTCCAGGGAACGCGAGAGTCGCCGCCTGAACGCTCGACGTCGCTGAGAAAGCGAGCCCAGCCTGCGACTGCTCGAAAACGTCCAGCCTCAAGCCCACCAAGACAACAACTTAACAAAACCTAGCATAACCTCGCAAAACCTAGAAAGAAAGCCCCCAAGCCTACCATAACCTCGCAAAACCTAGAAACGACTTAGCCAAACCTACCAACAACTTGGCAAAACCTAGCAAAACCTTGCAAAACCTACAAATAACTTAGGCAAAGCACGTAAAAGCTAGGTGATGACAAGTTCCGCTTTTGACTCCAGCCTTGCACCACTAGTGGAAGCTGCGCACGTTCTTATTCGGAGTTTAAGGAAAGCCCACAAAATATCAAACAAAAACCACGGGACTGCGCTCGTGCGCTATCGTATTGCAGCGCGCTCAACCATGCGTCGAGCCTGTCACTTATCAGGGACAACGGCCCTTACTTTCCGTGTACGACCGCCAAAATGCTGACGCACTGTGAAGCCGATGCCTAGAGCCGCGGCCGCTGATTTCGCCATGGTCCTCGCGCACGGTTCTTTCGCACGAACCGCGATTGAGAGGGCTGCAATGCGATAACGGACGAGCTCAGTCACGTGGTTTTATTTCATATTTCGCGGGCTTTCTTTAAACGCCGGAAAAAATTCCCACGTAGCATGCACGTTGCCACAAAAATTGGATCGGTAGTTTCTGAACCCCTCTACAACGCAATGAAACGCACTTGGCCCTAAAGTGAATATTAAAAGTTTTGCTTAATTAATCTTAGTTAATGAACTAATCAAGCGGAATATAAGAACATACTCTAAGGAGCGCCATATGACGGCAAACCATAGGCCGTTAGTTTCATTCAGCTGCGGCTAACCATTTTTTTTTATATCCTTGGCACAAGTTACGTGAAACACCCTGTATACTGTCTGTGACTCCCATAATGCGCTTTGTACCTTGCAAGCAGCAGTGCAAGGCCGCCGAGATTCGCTGGATAAGAAATCATTACCATATCATTCGCTACAGTGCACACGTTTATACGAAACTATCGAAAATAAATAGCTGGTGTGACCACATACACATTTGTTTCTTTTCTGTAATTTTTTTACTTCGAACGCTCTTTTTAAAAGCCTATACCAACTTTAGTCAGATTACATCACTACACATTAATTATGTCGCTACGTAGTATTAACTGCCATCGAGGGCGGAAAAGGGACTTCTGTATACAAAAAAAAAAACAGAGGACCGGTGGTACAATGTATGACGGTGCTGTAAGCAAACGTGACAAACGGAATTATGACATCCCAGTTCGTCTAATCAGGTTTGATGTAGCTGGAAGTCTTATCGGTTAGTGTGAGGTGAAATCGCTCTGTGAAGCGGTTGGTCTGAGAGCAGGTGGAAGCCATTTCGTCAACTCTGATAGAGGCATGAAGAACTTCAATAAGTGTGTTTGAAAGAAAGGTTTTGCCGCGGTCACTAAAGAGGACGTGGAGAGCGTCATGGCATAACAAAGTATTGCTCAGAAAGGAATCGGCAACTTTCGATGGACTGCCGGATTGCATAGGAGCGGTCTTCCGCATAACCCCTCAGCTGGTCGACGGCTGTTACAATCCAACGGTTTCTGTTCGAAGTGAGAGGGCCATGTTACGCATGGCGAAAGTGGATGTGCCGATATCTGAAGTGCGGAGTCTGCCCGTGGAGATTGTCGAAAATATAATTCTGGGTGGCGTCAAGTCGGTCAGTATTCACGACGAGGCAGTGTGAACCAGACTCGATCTTTCATCAGAATATTTCCTGAGCGATGACAACCTGGGCGAGAACCAAGCCTCGGCTTCCAAGGCATCGCTGGCACGTCTGGAGAAATACGTGCGCGTGAAGGCCCATACGGAGCCAGTGACCACGAAGATTCTGACGCGGTGCAGCGGGGTGTTGTTCCCAAGTACTCCGCTGCAAGAGCAAGAGTCCATCGCGGCCTCTGCCAACCAGAACGTTTCCCTCATCATGGTTAATACCCGGGGCCTTGCTGGGCAGATATTTTGCGACTTCGGTCATGACATTCGAGTACCCAAACGGCGAGCAGCCTCTATCGGTATTGATCGCTTCTATCACCAAGGGCAAGCAAGGCGCGGTTATTCGCCTGGACGAGGTGCCACACGGTTTCGACAATAGAGACTACGCCCCATTTTCCGAAGTCGAGGGCATGACCGAGATAAACAAATGCCCGCCAATGAAATTCAAGGAGCTCTGTCCGTGCACATTCTCCGTGAGCGACGCAATGCAGTTAGGTAATCACAATATAGGAAGCATTGCAGCGCAAATCAAAATGTCAAAGGTCATAAAATTAAATCTAATTGCAAAGGTGAGCGTTACTGGCCCTCCAAAGATTTCTAGAAGCGTGTGATATTCTCAGGAACTATTGAGTAGAGTATTTATAGGTCATAAGCTCACTGTTTAATTTGACCAGACTTTGGTTCATTCAATGCCTGGATTCATATCCCTTCGTGTAAATCTATTTCATGTTTTATTATGTGCCCTGACCTTACTGTAGTTAAGTGACCGGTCATCGCGTAGACTTCAGTGTATATGTGCCACTCGACTTTGTGTTGCTGTTGAGACTATCACGTGTGGATTTAGTGTACTTATATGACTGGACATTGTGTTACTGTGGATCAGAGTTGACTATCAGTTTTGCGGCTTTTAAGTGATTTATTCTTTATATGTGGGAACACCATTATTTGCGCATCTCTATGTAAATATGAGTAACCGGCACCAATTAAAGGCGACAGCATCTCTTAAGCACGACATAATAATAAAAAAAAGTTCAAATCTTTCCAAGAGCTAATGGCTGCGCCAGACTTCGTCGTGCCAGACTTGGCTAAAATGGAGCGTCCTGCGCTGCTTCACCTGAGTTCTTCATGTGCTTGAGCAGCCGCACTCACGTCTTTCCCGGCCTTGGAACAGATGCGATACGGTGGAGGTTGTCCAACTGGCCAATGCAAAAAACGTGACGCTAGCCGCACCATCGGAATTTTTGCAGACGAGAAGCTGATAACGACGCAGTCCTGCGTATCGCGAGGCTCCATGTGCTCCGTGCAGGCGGTGATATGAAACATCGTAGCACAGGAAGTGACGAAAGTGTGCGGGGGGATGTTTGGACCAATCCGGCAGTAGTGCTGTTTCGACGCTTTGGAGAGCTTCCCGCAAATTGTAGACGGAAGCCGGCGGCAACACAATTAAGCACATGCGCTACACTGCGACCAGCCATGTTTTCGAGACTGATGCGCAGGACTGGCTGATGGCTCAGAACTACATTGTGGTTGGCGTTGCTGCGACCTTCTCAATACCTTCGCCAGGATAGGCATTGGGGGGAGCAGCAACCTGGTACACGTGACAGACATATATGTAATCGAGTGGTAAAATCTCATTCGGCAGTTCCAGTTTCGACCCGAAGGCGTTGGCAGTGTGCAGTCGACCAGGACCGTGGAAGCTGTTATTCAAATTAACCCCGACGTGAAATCGCATTCCACGAGGACAGAGTGGGTAGTGGGTAACAGAGCCCGTATGCAACGACGACAAGTTCTTCAATTATCTGAATGGTCTCGCCAACGCGCTGTACAACGTCGACGCCCATTAATACTTGGACAGGAACTGCGCGTACTGCGACAAGGCGTTACTCGAGTGCGAAACCATGGGCTCCAAAGGAAACCTCCAGGTGATGGTGCCGCATAAGACCAAGTTTCTGCTCGTCATCCAAAAATCTGCCCGAGAAGTCGATATCCGTGTGCGTCATCAAAAACTTCCCCAACAACAGAAGCACACCTTGCATGTCTGTTGAAGCAGTGTGCCGTTAACGGTGCATAATAGTCAAGGGACCCTAAGCTTTTTTGCCGAAGGTCCTGCAAACTCTGCCCCTCAACCTGAAAATGGAGTTGCTGGAAGAAAGTAAGGTTCTGGTCGACGACAGAGCGAGAGTTTACGAAGACTGCGTTGTCTACGGTGGACTACGCTCGCAGGAGCAGTACAACTACCAGATACAACTACTTCACTACTTTCCCGAGAAACACACCTCAAACTCTGGGACCTCGGGCTGGTTTGGCCACAAACAATACCCCTCACATCCACAATTTGAGAGGCAGCCTTTTATTATAGAACCTTCCAAAAGGAGGACGCCGGCTCACCCAATGTTGATGACATGCACAGGTAAAGAGGAGGAAAGTTAGGAGCTTTGCATCTATTTTTTCAATTCACCCATTAGGCAAGCGCGACCGTGAAGCGCTGCTCACAGTCCAACACACGTGTGAGGTAGACTGGCGTTAAATAAATATCAATAAAGATGAGGCCTGACTCGTCCCTGCTGCTGAAGTGACTATGCATGTTGTCAGTCGGGAGCTCGGCAAAATGGACAATCGACATCAGCTCGCGGAAAGGGCAAAGACAGCTTTCTTTTACGCCACCCAGAGGTTGGACAGCGAGTCGTATTTTTTAGCGGTACCTCCTGGATATTGAGCTGAAGGGAACGAATAATTTGATGGCAATTATTTCTATCAACAAAGGCGTTGTGAAATGTAAAAACTCGGAGCTAGATTTTTTTACCGATTTCGTTAAGCTTTACAATGTAAAGGTGTACCCTAGTGTTGTAATTGACAAGGTAATTGATACAATTAGTTTATATTAATAAATGAATTGCTTGAGTTGTTGCAAAAGCTGTCTGCATGGACAAATAATTCGCGTGCAGTGACGTTTTGGGAATGCATTTTGCAGGCGTTCTTTTTCTTTCCTTTGGAAAGTATTTGAAAGAAAAAGAAAACACTGTATGCAATCTGTCGTTTAGCAATAAATTAACATAAGCGAAGTGCTACCTTTTTAAATGCCAAAGTAGGAACAATGAACGCTCGTTGACCGACACTGGGCGATGAAGCAGGCTACGCGGCCCTCTAGCTAATCACGAAGTGTCAACAGCACCAATCCTCCAATGCGCAAGGAATGCAAAAACGCTCTTGTACTGAAATTCAGCCGCACGTTAAGGAAACCCCCGTGGTTAAATTATCCTTGCGTTCCCCGCCATACGCTCTCTGAACGCACTTGTGTAGTTTTGGGACGGTAAATCCCACCAGTGCACTGAATTAGTTTAGGAGTTATATTAATCTGTAAGCATTTGGAATTGAATCACATTGGTCGAGCGAGGAGGTGCATTTCCTTCCCTGTGCGAGCGCGCCTCAGTGTTTCTCGTTACTTTGCTTGCGCTATGTTCAAATGAAACGCTAGCAGCTTTTATCTTCCGTTTCATGTTTCTTCTTTTCTGTAAGTAAAACTTAGCAAACTGCATCTTATATTTTGTTACTCCTGCATCTTAGATGTTCTTAGTCCACATAGTCGCGTTCATTAAGTATTTATTGCAACACAGAAAGAGAGAACAAGCCCACTCTAGTGTGCGTGTATTGGTAATATAGAACTCAACGTAAGGGTTGGCTCTGTGAGCGTGTGCGAACGTTTACACCTACAAGGACGTGTGGACAGACCATCGTGTACGTCTTGCGGTGGCTGCGAGACACTTCAGCACCTTATATTGGAGTGTCCCGCTTTCAGTGCGCCGCGCACGTCGCTAGTGTGGGACGGTCACCTCCTTGGCCTGCGTGCGGTGCACAACACTCGACGAATGTTTGTACCCCAGCGGTTTTGCCTGTCGACGCGATCAGGCGCATCGCGCTCTTCTTACTCTCCTAGAAGAAATGAACTTAGGTTCGCGTTTGTAGCCTATTTCTATTTTTCAAATAGCAACACCTCAGGCACTATTCTAATTTAACATTCTGTAGTGGCGTGACCTACAGTGGACCGGCCCTACTGTGGGCGACCTGTGCCGTGTGTGTCCTGCCTAATTCTTTGACATTCGCCATCTTGCTCTTTCTTTCCCCTTTGTGCCATGTCTATATAGGTTTTAAAATCAACTACTACAACTAACAACTAACAACAACAACAACAACAACAACAACAACAACAATAATAATAATAATAATAATAATAATAATAATAATAATAATAATAATAATAATAATAATAATAATAATAATAATAATAATAATAATAATAAATTCCCGGAGTTCTTAATGATGTAGAACATAATACAAACGCGGCTCTACTGCTCGTGCTCATGTAGATTTTTCTCATATAACTATTTATTCCGCTCCATGTGGCCGTCTTTTTCTTAATCCAACGTCTGCCTTCTCCAGACAATAGCTTGTAAATCAGACACGAGCATGACACTGTCCGCGAATCGCGTACTACCTTGGCCTTTCCCCGATGGATCTACCCCCCTTCCCTCCAAAAAAAGAAATATTCCACTACTGCATGACGAAAAGCGGAATGGGAGTGCGCGCCATACCCAGAAGGGGGAGAACCGCGTACGCGGAAAGTTCACCGCAATCCAGAAAACCAATTTCGCGCGTCTGGGTCAATAGCGGGCAAGTGTAACGACGTCATACACCAGTTAGATGTTGGCGCTACCCTTGCATGCTCTACCTATTACCCTCTCTTTTCAAAAATAAAAACAGAAAACAAAGAAACGCTTCTTTTTGTTGGTACTTGTCTATATTCAGAAGCTCATTATTCTTGCTTTTTTTGCTCAAAGATAGTTTTCAGAAGTGTTTCTGTGAATTTTAGTCAAATGACAATGTTTACAGAACAATATTATCTTCAGTCAAGTTGTTACTGTATCTCGCTCTGTTCCTTATGTATACCCGCAGTTTGTTTGCAGCGTTCTCTGTACGGGTAGCAGGAGTCGGACAATGCGCAACCGATTGCGTCCCAGCACCGGAATATTGGTTAGTATATTGGTACGGCCTTCGAGACAATCTCAGTGTCTGCTACTCACAAAACTATTCCAACATCCCTAATGCGACACTAGCGACGCGCTTTGAAAGCTGCCCACGCTTGCGCACTTGCCCAAACATATAACAAGAAAGCGAGCTTCTCCACGTACACGCGTTTTTTGCAAATAAAACAGGCTTCCAGGAAGCTATGCATTTCACTCTGTTGATGTGCGTGTGTCAAACCAAAAAGATTGTCATAATAACGCTCTGAGACGTTACAAGTAGAGAGAGGGATATAAAGAGAAATAAAGGGCAGGGAGGTTAACCAGCCTGCAGCTGGTTTGCTAGACTACACTAGAAAAGGGGAAGCGGGAAGAACAGATACGCAAAAGAAATGAAAAGAGACAGAGAGAGCAAGGAGTGCTAAGATAGGGAGGCCAACCGGACGAGCGTCCGATTTGCCACTTCACACTAGGGGTAAGAGGAAGGGGAATAGAAAGAGGGAGAGAGTGAGCACTGAGAGTACGTGGGAGGATGCACACGGACACTATAAGCGGTCTCTTAAATCGGCGCACTTCGAGTAGTGTAATAATGTACAAATCGCATTTTGTGCCAGTGACGGGGGTGGCCACGGTCCGAGTATCTTTGACTCAGAGAGCGGTGCCGATTCCAGTCTGTTTTAAGTTGTCCTGAGAGAGGGGCGTTCTACGTGGTAGTGAGGACATATACAATAGGTGCTCGATGTTTTCCTCTCAACTACAGGAGTCGCGCATCGGGCTCTCGGTATTCCCATACGATAGGAGTAAGCGTCCGTGAACACCACTGTCAGCCACAAGTGGCACAGCAAGGTTGTTTTGTCGCGGGAAAGGCTAGACGGAAGTTGTAGCCGTAGCAAGGGGTCAAGCTTATCGGTAATTGACGGCACTTGAACTCCAGAAAGCTTTTGACATTTTGCGTGCAAGCAGACGAAGCTCCGTGGCAATGTCGGTCCTTGCCAAAGGTTTTGCGCCGAAAATGCATTTAATAATACAAGTAATACAAGTATAGAGAATTTAATGCTAATTAAGTGCGAACTGGTAATCTCCCTCGCGATGAAGAGTAATATTTAGTAGTTTTCTTTTTGCGAATTGTCGGTTCCTTGCGTTGCTGTTGTGTCAGAACTGTGTCCTAATACTCGCCGTGCTTTTCTGTATATGTGAATATGATGTAAAGTATGCATCTGCCATGACGACAGGCAGATTGTAGGTGCTTGTAAACGCTATAGAAATATGCTCCCTCATTCGGTGTGTAGTTCAAATAATTAGAGGAACTATAGGCCACTTCCTGTTTATACAGATGCAGGCAGCCAGTTTAAAATTTTGTTAGTCCTTTCTTCTCATACTGTCAATGAAATACCTGTACACGTATTGTACTCTACCTTCTTTGAGTAAGCCACCAAATGTGTCGCCGTTATACCATGTATACGTGATAGTCAAGTTCCGTGTCAGCAGGCCGTGATGGTCAATTTTCGCATTGGTTTAAAATTAAATTATGGAGTTTTAGGTGCCCAAACCACTTCCTGATGATGAGGCACGCCGTAGTGGGGACTTCGGAAATTTAGACCACCTGGAGTTCTCTAACGTGCACTTAAATCTAAGTACACGGGTGTTTTCGCATTTCGCCCCCATCGAAATGCGGCCGCCGTGGCCGGGATTCGATCCCACGACCTCGTGTTTAATAGCCCAACACCATAGCCACTAAGCAACCATGGCGGGTCATATTGGTTTGAATCTTCTGGAATATGTGTTCGCTCATTATGTAAAAATTTCAGTTGTGAATGAAAATTGTTTCTGCAGATTTACGCTTTCGCACTGCGTGGAGGTCAGTCTTTTTCCAGTACAGAATGTGTGAATAAAAACAAAAACGTTCAACTCTTGCTTGTGTATAGTTTTGGCTGGCTGAGAAATCGGCTATATTTAGATGACGCACATCACAGCTCGCTAACAAAATTAACGATTGATGGTGCCAGGAAGTTATTTTCTTCATACTATCCCCCCCCCCCCCACTATATGTGTGGACTAGTTGAACTGCAGCCCTAAACTTAAGCACAAGTTAGGAATTTCAAAGCGAGGACTTTCACGAAATGACGAAATGTAATATATTACCTGCGAATATTGGTAGTGAACGACGGTTCGCTATATAAATACTTTTCATTATAATTGCTTGGCACTGGTGTATACGAGCGCTGTCCCAGTGCTTTAAAGAATGAATAGAAGCTTCCAATGTAAATGCGGCAGAAAAAAAGCGCTTCATAAACACCGCACACTTCAGCGGGTTCTGCTCCGCGCGGCCAGCGGACATGCAAGAGAGCACGAACGGAGCCCGTTTGCATGCGAAGTGGGAAAGGAGGCCTTCGCAGCAAGCCTCCTCCTTTCGGCGGCGCACCCCTCTACTCTCTCACCTCATCAGGCACCTGATGGAGGCATTGTTTTGTTTGTGAATTATTTCCAGTTCGATATCCGGAACCGCCATTGGAACCGGAACCGGAACCGCGTATCGACATGGAACCGAGTGTCCCAAAGGAAGGATAGGGAGTTTCCGCCCACTAGTGTAACCCTGAACAACTCATTAAACATTACTCTTCCACGCTCCGATATTTTTTTCTCAATCTAAAACAACGGTTGACCGGATAAACATAGCGAAATAATTTGGACTAATACAACGGTTACCATTATAGTGTCCAGGTTGGAAGTGTGTGTGTGCGTATGTGCGCGCGCTTGTGCGTGTTTATTTCACGAACTGTAAGGGCATTGTTCGGTGTAAGTGGCTGTCGTCTTCAGCAGATTTATTTATATCGACGTTTTTCTTAACTTTAGGGATACTGTACCAGCGATGTTTCACTCTACCTGAGGGCCTGAATTGAGGTGAATGTTAACTTAAATTAGTCTATAATCGACTATGATATGTAGGGACGTTGCCCTGGTGACAAACGTACATGGAGCCGAATACACAAAGCTTTTCATTGATACGTGCTCTTTGCTATTGGTCGGCGGCCTTCGCTAATAACATGTCCAACATCGGCACTGGCTGGAAAGCGTTGCAGCATTTATTTGAGCTTAAGAGTTGTTCCACTACGCAATCCATCTAGTAGCCGCCAGAAAAGCTGATAAATAGCTCGCGTGCGCACACTGACATGGTGCACGTAGGTTGTTGTTGTTTGTCCGTGTTTCTTATCGATGGATATAGGAAAATAGAAGAAGAAATGAGACACAGTGACCCCGTGGCACAGTGCGCGTCGCAACAGGTCTTTTTTTTTCCTACCTTTTTCATACGCCCACCTCTATACAGACAAGGTTACACTTCAATTATTAGAGTCAAAAGGATTGCGATGTAATCTCTGCTGTACACACAGCGCCGCAGAAAACAAAAGACGACCGTAAACAAGAAGCTTCTGCACACCTCCTGTATTTCTATCGCGTTTATTTTTATTTTACAAAATGCTGCAGATTTTACAACGTGCAAGCAATAAGATGCATACTTTGCGGTCTTTTGTTATTATCGTACCATAAGAGGGTGTCTACCAAGTTGACATTTTCAATTTCCCGGAGCTTTTCAGGTTTTCCTGAGCGACACTGAACTATATTTTATGTCAAGAAAGACTGGGGAGGGGGGGGGGGACACCATGTCGCCCGATGCTGTCACTCTCAAGTAAGTACATAAAAAATAAAAACAAAACAACCTAATACAATTTGAATAGTAAGAAGTAGTGTTATTTTATTCAAAATAGAAAAGTGAAGGGAGGGGATAGTAGAATGCACAGCAAATAAAATAGGTTCGAAAAAGAAAAATGATAAAGTCCATTGTAAATCGAGTCGAACATTTTCAAATACGAATAACAAGAGATGTATACGGAACCACATATTTTCGAAAATGAACTATTTGTATCAAGTGATAGCAAGATGATGGGTATTAGGCCCGAACTGTGCCACAAGTTAGATTTTCTCAGCAGTTGGAAAGGCAGCCTCCACTGTCCTCACATACTCTTAGCCCACACATAATGCTTCTGTTTTGTGTTTCACTCCTTTCAAGTGTTCATTTTGGTTTGGATGAGGGTCACCTGCATCTTTGCCTCAGCCAACACTTTGCTTTTTGAGCTCAAGCTCCTTAAAAGAAGAGGCGGCACAATTCCTTTCCCGATCATTCCTCAATGCGACGGTCATTTGTGTTCTTGTCCTCGTTCCTCCGCGCGTTTACCCCACGGACCATTTGAAGCATCCTCTTGGTCAGTTGTACAGTCAACGTCCGATTTTACGTACTCCCAGGGGCCACGAAAACGTCCGAAAAATAAAATCGGACAGTCAGAAAAAATGAATGCGTGTCTTTTACTGACCTTAAGGGCTCAAATCATCACAGGCACGTCTGAAAAAACTTTGAAGGCCCGCCAGTACACTTATTAGGCATATCGAGAGAGAGATGCAAATGAGAGAAAGGCACGGAGGTTAACTAGACTTTAAACGTCCGGTTTGCTACCTTGCACTAGGGGAAGGGAAAGGGCAAGTAAAGACGGAAAGAAGAGCGCGACAAAAATAAAAGCGTGAGAAAAAAAATATGAAAAGGGACGAAATGGAGTCATTATAGTCTTTCTAATAGGCCGCTGTCACGTAGAAAATTCAACAAAGCCTTGACCGACTTTTGCTGCGACGACAGTTCACGTCGGCATCCCAAAACTTACTGTTCCGAAAGTGGCCTGTCGTCAAGGCGTGCCGACGCGGTCGCTACTGACAGCCGGTGCGCGCTGTATCGAGGATAGTGGCAAAGCACGCGTTCGATAGCCTCCTCGCCGCCGCAGTGTCTGCAAGCCGCGCTGTCGTCCATACCGACTCGGAAGGCGAAGGATCTTGTGTAGGCGACACCAAGCCACAGTTGGCAAAGTACTGCTGTTTCGAGTCGAGAGAGTCCAGAGGGGGGTCGAAGTCGAAGGGATGGGTCCAGTCGGTGTAGACGTGTATGCTTTAAGCTTTGTGTGTTCCATAAAGTTTTGATGGCTTCATTTGCAAGCACATGAATTTTCGTTGCAGCGTCTGTTCTTGAGAATGGGATGGAGTCTTGCAAGCCCTCCTCGTGTGCAGATCGTGCTGATGCGTCGGCATGTTCATTGCCCATTATGCCACAGTGGCTTGGGATCCTACTGTGATAGGAAATGGCGGGTGCACGCATGTATAATTATGGAATACGTACTGTGTCCCTTGACAATTGCCCCTTCCCATGCTGATTAAGCTTCACCGCAATACTTCGCATACGCTTCATTGCGTAACATTTCTGTGCTGAGGCGAAGCTTTCTTTCGGGAACCGGCATTATGCAACGCGTCATGCTTTCTAAGCTTCGAAGCCAATCGCGAGGATTACAGAGGCAGAGTCGATGCCATTACTGACAGCGGCGGATTATTTAAATGAAAAACACGACACCGAACGGCAAGAACCTTAATAGCGAACGTCGAAGCAGCTAAGCCAAGCTTTGCCGCGGTGGTGGCTACGGTTGCCAGCGGATTTGCGTGCAAGAGCGTTGGCTCGAGACGGCGAGATAATAAAAACGGCGGTGTTGGGTTTGATTAATGCCGTTTCGGACGTGCGGTCGTGGCAAAAATTCCGGAAAATCGCATAGCGAAGGGTTCTTGCATCTGAAATTACAGACGTTCTTATATATTGACTCTATGGGGCACGTGGTGATCCCGCGAGATCGTCCGCATTATCGGGCATTTCGCAAAATCGGTCGTCCGCACTATCGGTCGTTGACTGTATGTACACTGGCAACTCCTCCAGCCGACGACATGGCATTGAAGACAATTCGTTACGATTCCACTATTTTACTCGAGCCAGCAGTAGGGCGACTTTCGTTCCCTTTCAATAAAATGAAAGCTAATTTTCCCTGATTGAAGCACAAATTCCCTGAGTTTTCCCTAATTTTTTCCAGACTCTTCAAGATCCTCGAGAATTCCCGGTTTTCCCCGTTGCTGGACAACCTGCATGATAATATCCTTTTCTTAACAAACAAGAAGCTCCACTCGGCCCTTGTGGCAACCAGTGGCGTGACAGACAGCTGGTGCAAGTCTCTGAAGGTTGCTTCATCGCAAGGCTTTCAAATCGTCTTGTAGCCAACCCTTAATTTATTCGTACCAAAAGGCACCTCTTTGCAGTTTTCAAACAGTGGAACCCCATGCATCAACATCATTAGCTGAGCCTTCAGCGGAGCATTGTTATGTTTACCTTGTCGCATACTGAATATAATCCGCGTAAGCATAAAGTATGAAGTGGCACGTGAACACATGTAACAGACACGTCTGAAACGCACACGAACGCAAAGTGTTCTAGCGACTGTTCTAGTGTTCCTGAGGACAAACAGAAGCACTCGTCTCGCTCTCCACAGGTAGTGTCTATGAACAGGCACCTCCCACACAACAAGCAGCTCAGCGCACAACTCACAGCGTGAAACAATTACACAAACCAGGTCGCTCGGCTACGCTCGCGTAAAATATGAAAGGACGGCAAGCGTGCATTGTTGGGCGCAAGAAGTTGTCTTTCAAATCACGAGCGCTAGTTCACCGATCAGTGACAGGCTGATTAATTTCGCGCTCGTCGACAAAACAAGCAAACATAGTCGCCTCTGAACAAAGCTTGTAATCCGAGTTGGTTCGTCATTTGTCATATGCTGCGCAGGCCCATTTTTGCAAGCGCTTACTCGAACGGAAGAAAGTAGTTAAATGTGAAGATAAAGCACGACGCAACAGAGTCCATAGGAAGCAGAAAAAGTAGCTAAAATAAGGCATCCTCGTACTCGTATGGCTACGGCAAAATGAGCGCTCAGCGAAAACATTGTACACCTAGCACTGAAAGCGCGTGAGGGCTTGAGCAATGGTGCAGCAGTGAACGGGTCCCTGGCACACAACTTCGCCAGGTAACGCACATCGTAAGCTGTGATTGCAATCTGGTAGCACAAAAAAAGTTCTAGGCCAGTGGTACTAAAGAAACTCCGCGCGGAAGGCATATTCACGCTACTCGGGGGCCCTATAACGCAAAAATATATTACAATCCGTTTTTACTCCACTCGTCTGACGTCAAATTCACATAAGCGCCGACGCAAACGTCAGGCGGAAACCCGCAGCGTTGTCTGAACAGGCGAATCAAACGTTCTTCTCGTTTATAGGAGGTCCCTTTTGTTTGCTTTCAAAATGAATAACATTGCCTACATTGAGCGCTTTTTCTTTCCAAATTGGCTGACAAGAGGCGACGAGCACGCTCAAGCGGAAAGCAATGCGATGGGGCCGAGCCAGCGCAGTGAAACTCAATATTCGGATGAGGAGGGTGGTGCCGGCGTGTGTGATTGGTCCGCTTCGCCTTACTAGATTGCGGTCAGGCTGATCGAAAATCGTGGCGGTGTGCAACGGGAGGGTCAGAGTGTTGCTAAAGTGGATTCTCGGCCATGAAGAGCTGGCAGGGCGATGTCGTATACGTGCCGAAATGGCTCAATAATGTAATACTGCGACGCAATATAAAAAGCTTTATTATACGCAAATAAGTCCATGCTCTCCGGCAGGTGCGCGTAGCCAGTGCCTCAGCGATCGGCGGGCAGCCATCTTATATTCCTTTTGGAATGGAGAAGTCTCCAGCTATTCAGAGAAAAATACAATTTTGTTCGGCATAATAAAGCATCTTTAACGCGTACACCTCATTTTGACGCGGTGAGTTTTCGCGGTTTTGTGATGTCCCGTGAGACAGGCGATGTGGGCGCAGCCCAAGAACGTTTCACCAATAGCAAAGGGCTAATGGCGTAGTGGCGTCGAATCATAAATCATTATTTTTCTGTTGCTCGGTATATTCATGCATAATCAGTGTGTACCCGTCATATCAGAAATGAAGCTATCGCGGTTTTCATGACGTTGCATGACAGACAGGCGAAGTGGGGGTGGCCAGGAAATTTCTTGGCCAGCCTTGTAGGGCTGATTGCAGAATAGGAATGGTAAGTTTGGAATAGCTTTACCTTCTAGCGCCCCTGATTCTAGTGGTCTGCGGGCCTTCATTGCAGACTTTAAGAGCACCGCCTCCTGCCGGTATATAGTGTACGCCGTTACTATTTATATGCTCGACTCCCTTTTTTTCTCTCTCCCCTACCAGCCTGTGTCCATTTTATTGCGATAGCAATTGTATGGACACTCCAGGTACCTTTCTGCCATCCGCGTCGCCGTAAGGTTCTATTGGCGGCGAGGAGTTACGGAGTCGCCATCCATCGGAAGCGCCTCGCTGGTGTAGTATGAGGGATCACGCGGCGCGCTCCTCATAGGTTTTGATGTCAGCGCTCACTGAAAACACCACGCGTGAGCTCTCGCGGACATTTTTGTAAGTACTTTCGAAATGAGAGAAGTTTTGTACTGTCTAAATAATAATCTTGGACAAAGTGAAAGCACACAATCGTTTACAGACGCTATCTCTTTACCGAATACGTATAGTGAACGCCACTGCGCGCAGTCGCCGTGATGGAGTCTCCCGAACCGGCTTCTTGCGTGAAAGGTAGGTAAACGCTGAGAGCGAACTATGTTAAATATGTTCTTATAGTGTTTGTATAACTAAATGGAGCGTAATAGAACGAAGCCTCAACGCAGCGATCGTGCAGATTCGCAGCGACCGACTGCGCGTCTGCATGCTTGTCCGCGCACTCTTTCGCTTTCGCCGCGTGCGCGTTCTCGCATCGTGCCATGAGCTTTAGGCCGCAGAATATGAGCATTTGACAGCATACGAGCAACCATTGTTGCGTGGGCGCTATCAGAGCTGTTCAAAAATAATTTCATTGTAGAGACTTCGACGCCTACGGGGACTGTGATGTGCCGTCGCGACGATTCAATCTTTTTTTTCTTCTAAGTTCTTTGATCTTTCAATATTATTTCTCGAGTTGCGTCGCACTGTATGTTTATCGGTGTTCCCAGCGTACAATTTCCCGCTGCTCCTTTTTTGTAATCCAGTGCATTAATTCATAACACAAACATGACCATATGTCATGCTTTTTTTTAAATATGCTTCTTACCGCTGCCTTTCCACTCCACTGAACTTGCCAGTATCTATAGCATCGACAAGTTCATAGAACAAACCGTCATGACATTAGTCGGGCAGCGGACTCGGGCGAGCGTTTCAGTGCGCGTTTTCAGAACATCGCAGACCGGGCGCCGTAGGAGAAATCTTCCTCGCGTCTGTGCTTGCTGCATACCCGAGTTGTAGCCGATGACTGTTTGCCGGTTTTATTTTTCGCGAGCCAAGCTTCACGCAGCTTCTTGTCCTGCGGCTACGCGTGAATAAGGCTGACACGGGCCTCCGTTACGTGCGTCCGGCCCTGCGGCACCGAGCAGTAGCCTACCATGTTGCGCGCCTTCAAAGGCAGCCACTACCTATATGTAGTGCTTTCAAGCGTTGTAAAGGAGACACTCGAAGCGGGAAAATCTCGCCACTAAATGAGGACCGCAGCGTACGGGGGAATTTAAACTCTTTTTCAGCAAGCTGCGGCGCTCCCGAAGCAGCCGACGCGGCCGCTATGTCCACATGATCCCTCCTAGCACGTCACGCCGACGGTGGCGCCAGCTTTTCCAGTGGTGGAGCTCGAGGCCAATATAGTTCAAGGGCGTTAAAGGGAAGCTGAAACACTTTTCGAAAAAATGAGTTCTCTGCGGCATTCTACAGTTTTGAGTCCCCTGAACACGAATATCTGGTTCAAAAAGCGCAGAAACAAACGCAAGCGGCTGTTTTTTTTTTATGAAAACGCGCACCAGCGCCTCAGGGCATCGCGCGAACGCCGCTGTTGCCCGTGATTGGTCGGGGCCACTGTGACGTCATTCGCGGCAGTCGCTGGTCGGCGCCGCCGTTTCAGAGCGTAGCACGCTGTTCTGCTCTGGCTTCATAGCTGAGTTGTAAGCATTATGGAACGTTCTCGCTGTCTCGAGCAGCTTGTATTTTCGCCGTACATGTTCGAACCGACAGTCGATACGGAAAACGATGGCGGCAACGACGACGTAGAGTGTGCCAACAGCGACAGCGATGTGTGCACCTTCTCGCGCGTTGGAAATCTTAGCTGGTACGTATATTTTTTTTTTCATGTAGCTGCACGTTCCAATGACGGGAGAAAAATACGCTAAAGTGTCACTGGGAACTTGCTGCTGGAAGAATGCCGAAGCACTAACTTCTCATTAGATTGTAAACACGGGTGCAATTCCGCGACGTCAAGCACCTTGCCGCTGCTTGTCTAAAGTCCCGTGGTTTTTTTAGTGTTGATACACGATCGCGAACATAAGTGCCGCGTTTCAAAGCGCGCACATGCAGTGCTGCGAGGTACAGTCATGGAAGTTGCTTATCATACACATCCAGAGATGGCCAGAGGTATTATATGTGCAATATTCACACTATGGTTCGACGACTTTGCGATTGTGGCTCGATCAAGAATCGGTATGCGTGCTCCATGCTAGTGTTGACATAAAGATATTAGGCAGTTTTAGCACCGCCGTGTGGTAAACACGATAACTGCAACCGTACGTCGAATGTCACTAGGCAAGCCTATACTCCATTTCATACCTCAGGTGCAACGCTGTGGAAGCGACGGACGAGGTCCGGTCACCAAAATTTATTACTGCGCGCGTTTCCGTCTATGCTTCGCAGCGTGCCAGCGGCGGTTGCTCGCGCGAGCATGCACGTGAAGCTGCCGCTACGGGCTGCAATTAAAAAATGCCGAAAAGAAAATAGATTTAAAAGAACGTGTTAGCAGCCGTATAAGTACACGGATTGTTTCTATGGGTAAATTCTTTTTTTTCATTCAGAACTGAGCTTATGTATGGAAAATGTTCTCAAAAATCGGGTCAAGAAACACCGAACTTTTTCGAAGTGCGAACTCAGCCACTGCAAGAAGTATCTCAAGCCTCCACAGCGTTGCACCTGATGTATGAAACGGAGTGTAGCAACGCTAGCAACAACGCGTTTCCGCATTTGTCGTAAGGCAAGCCGGCTATCGCGGAAATGGTCCGAGCGCAGCACAGTTGATTTCGTCGGCACGAACTTATCTCTCCTCACCGCACGGACCCACTGCGCTGCAAGCTTCTTGTCCTTCGGGAATCTGTGAAACACCACATCGTCTCGCCCGCATGTGTTCGCGCAGCCGAATGCTGCACAGAACGAGGGCATGTTGGGCGCCCTTGGCTGTAGGCACTCACGCAGCATAGAAGGAAAGAACACTTTACGAAAATCGCAAAAGAAAACAAACGTGAGCGGCGGCGGCGGCAGATCTCTCGTAGCGTCGTTCAGTAAAGCGCAGGACGGAAGTAGGCATGCCATGCGCATGCCAGCACGCCGGTCCCGCAGCTCGGTCCCCGCGAATGACGTCACTCTCGCCGGTTCTCTCCTCTGGCAACCACCTCACCCGGCGCTCAGGGAAGCGATGGGGGCGTGTCCGCGGGGGTGATTTAGAAAGCGATTTCCGCCCCTTATATTAAAAAAAACGAAGAAAAAAATTTCGGAACCGTAAATTATTAGGTCTGTTCTTCCCAATCCCAGTAATTCATGGAAATTGAAAATTGTTTCAGCTTCCCTTTAAAATCGTCGCCGCGCGCCGTATGCTGTGCGTGCGAGTGAAAGCTTGCGAGGGTGAGCTGGCGTGCAAGCGAGGAAGGCGGGCCGGAAGCCCTCGCCTGTAGCGCCCGAGGCACGGGAGTGAGGCGAAGAAGGGGGCGGGGGGAGGGGAGGAGGGCGTTCTTCTCCGGCGGCTGCTGCTTACGACGCGGTCGTGTTTCGAAAGCGATCTGCAACGTGGCCAAAGTGCTTGCCCGCGCGGGCCTCATCTTCAAAGCGATCTGCGATATTTGCAGAGTGCGCGTAGTGCCGGTAGCTTCGTATGCGCAGTGCGCTCCACCTTTCGTTCGCGTTGAAGAGAGAAATGCACGACTATGAATTCGATCGATGCTGCTGCCTCGATTTCTCGCTCCAGCATTTTGACAGCGAGTTTGCGCCCTCATCGAGTGAGATGTATCCGTGTTTACCTGTGCGCGCGATACACCGTGCTTGGAAACTCCGTTAAAACACGTTGGCGGGCTAGTCGGTTTGAATCTATGACAGAATATGTAAGCGCGACTGAACGAGGACGTAGAAAGAAACAGACACGCAGAGACAGCGCTGTCTCTGTGTGTCTCTTTCTCTTGGTGTCCTTTTCTCTCTACGTCCTCGTTCAGTGCCGCTTACATATTATATCATTGTTAATTTAGTTAGTAAGCGAATGGTTACAAGTTTCTATGGCCGGTGAAAATACTATCCTTACTTCGTATAGCTATCTAATAAGTTGCTATTGTAATCGGCGCTTCTCCTTTCGGGCGAAACTAAGACTTTTTTACCTTGCTGTCTTTCTATGCGTCATTTCTCTCTCTCTCTCTCTGTCTGTCTGTTGAAGCATAAACTGTTCTTTGTAGTTATATGTCACTGTATTACACCTGCGTACAATGTTACTAGCATTGCCATTATATGCATTGAAAGTATTTTTATGCGCTATAGGATTGTAGACTGACAATTGTATTTCATTTGTTAATTGTTCTATGCTGTATTTTACGCGATTGTTTGTTTGTTTTACCTAGCTTGCTCATCTTTGATGCGTCTCTAGATTCTTATCATCAAACGAGGGTCCCGTTGCAGTCTTACTTTGGGACTCTCTTGCGTATATTATCTCTAACCCATTCACTGTATTTAAGAAATAACAAAATAAAAACTCAAACTGAAACTCTGTTGTATTTAGTGTGATGTTGTATTTTTCATGATTGCTTCACATGACATGACTATGTCTCCATGTTAAATTTTTCTCATGTATCCTCGCTGTTTATGTAATAACCAAACAGGATTTTTTACGGGTTAACAAGTAATACTGATGATGATGATGACGACGATGACTGACTTGCCTAATTTTTTACTTGCGGTTTTTTAAAATGTTCGAGAGTACTTTTCCCTGGCTTATAGCGGCCGTTTTGTGTCCTTTTGTTGTAAGAACGATAAATCTGATCGCTTTTTTTTATCGTTGGGGGATAGGATACGAGCGGAGCCGTAAGCAGGAAACGTTCGATTTCAGAATATTTCGCTAAACTACTTACATTTTTGCAATACTGACAAGCACATCAGTCGGCCTCGACGTCTATTTTATCCATATATCGACTAGGTTATTGCAAACTATTTAGCTACAGACACTTCCTCTTGGCACGATGCGCCACGTTTCGTTATTCAAGAATGGGGTATCATAATTCGCAGCGTTGAAATAAGCCTGCTTAATGCAACATGTGGCATCCACATCGTGAAATCCGCACAAGTGTCATATCAACATTCGTTGCTTACTGCTCACACAGGTTTTGACTGTCGTAGAGCACAATGTAGGCGGTAAGAAAGTATCGTTGTGCGCCGCATTTCGCCACAACTTATATTAATGAATCGTTTGTTGGGAAAGTTTTAAAGGTTAATGATGACACTATTAGGCTTTCTTGCGGCAGCCATCCCAAATGGAGATAGTGAGAGGACATAACGTGGGCACTATTTTTAAACAGTACCGACATACTTTGCAGTTCTATGCCCAGGAACACAATTTTTTACCCGTCCGTCTCTACATAAAATTTTCGGACTCCATAGCCTACTGCAGTTGACGTGCGCAATATAGTATGGTAAAGTGCAGGTGAACAATTTCTGCTGGTACTCACGAGACCTGTCGAATCCGCCAAAGCCGTATTGGGTGCTCTTTTTTTTATTGAAGGACCGAAATGCACAATGCCATCATGAGATTCATCATCACATATTGATATTTAACAGCAGCTCAATGGGACGCAATGTGAGAACAGTGAGCAGGAAACTTCCATAGGAGAAGCCAAGACGTATGCATTGAAAGACAAGCAGGGTAATATAATATCAGCAATTTCGATGATATAGTAAAAGCAGCAGAGGAGCTCTATTAGCCGCGAGAACGACCTTCAGAGACTTTCCTTTCCTTCCCTCTTCTCCGCCCTTAAACTCGCTCTCTTAACTACTACACGCAGAGACAAAGAAACAGCGCGCGCTTTAGATACTATACATGAGATGACTATTTACAATTATTATTAGGGTTATAATTATATTCGAGTGCTGATTGCCGTGTTATAGTTCGTTAACGAAACTACCCCTCAAGTCTAAATATTGTAAGGCAGTTTGTCGTGTGCGTATCATGGCCACGCATGCTTATATCGCCTTTCCGTTTCTCTACCACGGTTGCGCTTTAAAACCACGGCGCTGCAATATTGCTTTCCTCTCCTTCCTTCTTCTCCGCCCTTAAACTGGCTCTCTTAACTACTACACGCAGAGACAAAGTAACAGCGCGCGCATGCGATCCCATAGATGAGATGAATACATATATAAAGAAAACCATCAGTCATTGCTCTCGAAGTATAGCCTTCTGAGCCGTTTCCTTTTTTTTCTTTTTTTTTCTTTGAAAGAAGTCCTATTACGGTTATTATAATTACACGAAGGTATTTCGCCCTCGCCAGCGGCAGTACTTGAGATAGCTATTCCGGCGGCTAGCTTCCCACGCTATGCGTGCCGCCCTCGCACCTGTTTAAGCTTTTCCTAGACGCTAGAGCTACACTATGCCTGCGCAACCTTGAGCGATCGGAAAGCGCGTTTTCCACGCTTGGCCGGCGGAGAGGGGAGGCTTCGTACCGGCCGCGAAGCTCTCCACATCTCAGTAAGGTGCCTCGTGGTGGTCTCGTGCTGACGATGCCCTCTCGGTGAGCGCATATTTCCCCCCTCATCTTTTAAGAGATTCAATACATACAAGCATTTGTGTCGCAAACCTGATTTATTTCAAAGGAATTTTCCACTTCTCAATAATTTCTCTCGTCGTATTCGAGTGCTGATTGCCGTGTTATAGTTTGTTAACGAAGCTTCCCCTCAAGTCTAAATATTTTAAGTCAGTTTTCCTAGTCTCTAAAGCCGCTCGAGTTCACGCTGCTCCTCTGGCGGCCATTTTTCCAAGAAAGTATGCCTTCCGACTCCAAAGATCGACTGTCGCGGACAACACCAGTCCCTTTCCACATAAGTATGATGCTCGGAGCAGGAGCTATGGCGCTTGAAAGTAACCGCTGGCTTGACGAACCAACCGACTGAGCTACCTTTCCGGGCAACATTGAAGGATCACGAGTTCAAATCACAAGTTATGTTCCTTTTTTTCCCCCTTTTTTTCTTTCTTTTTAATGTCTTTTCCTTCATTTTATCACTGTACGGAAACCCTCCTAAAAAAAATATTTATCCTCAATTATGTGTGGCCACACATGTGCAGGTCATAAATACCAGGTTCTCTAGCCGAGTGCCATCCATGCGGTATAACCGAGCTTAGATTGGCCCACCTTGACTGATCAAATAGGGCACCACTGTAGGTTAAATGAGGCGTACAACTCCTGCGGGACCCGCCGTGGTTGCTCAGTGGTTATGGTGTTAGACTGCTGAGCACGAGGTCGCGGGATCGGACCCCGGCCACGGCGGCCGCATTTCGATGGGGGCGAAATGCGAAAACACCCGTGTACTTAGAATTTGGTGCACGTTAAAGAACCCCAGGTGGTCGAAACTTTCGGAGTCCTCCACTACGGCGTGCATAATCAGAAAGTGGTTTTGTCACGCAAAACCCCATAATCCAATTTTTAATTTAACTCCTGCGGGGACGGTAGAGTATCCGCCTCCAGTGCAAGAGGACCGTGATTCAAATCCCGGTGCCGCGCAATTCTCCACCGGAAAATACAAAAAAAACGTGTGTTGAGAAAATTGCACAAACAGGCCTAGAGTGCGGCCTGATCCCGGTGACCAGAACCGGTAACGCACTCTCTCACCAGAGCAGGATTGGCTACCCTGGTGCAGTACTTGACCACAACCTCCTATATGAATACAACAATCAAACCCCGGCCCTCAGTCCCCAGCAGCTGCGAAGCAACTGACCACGGCGGCGGTCAGATCTGTGACGCTGCAGAGGGTGCTAAGAATACCTGGCTCCGGACAGGCCGCCATTGGAATCTGAACCTGGCAACGTTTAAGGTTAGAACGCTATCTAGTGAGGCGAGTCCAGCAGTGTTATTGGAGGAATTAGAGGGTAGTAAATGGGATATAATAGGGCTCAGTGAGGTTAGGAGGACAAAAGAAACATATACAGTGCTAAAAAGCGGGCATGTACTGTGTTACCGGGGCTTAGCAGAGAGACGACAACTAGGAGTCGGATTCCTGATTAATAATGAAATAGCTGGTAACATACAGGAATTCTATAGCATTAACGAGAGGGTGGCAGGTCTTGTTGTGAAACTTAATAAGAGGTACAAATTGAAGGTGGTACAAGTCTATGCCTCTACATGCAGTCATGATGACCAGGAAGTCGAAAGCTTTTATGAAGACGTGGAATCGGCGATGGGTAAAGTCAAAACAAAATACACTATACTGATGGGCGACTTCAATGCCAGGGTAGGCAAGAAGCAGGCTGGAGACAAGTCAGTGGGGGAATATGGCATAGGCTCTAGGAATAGCAGAGGAGAATTATTAGTAGAGTTTGCAGAACAGAATAATATGCGGATAATGAACACCTTTTTCCGCAAGCGGGTTAGTCGAAAGTGGACGTGGAGGAGCCCGAATGGTGAGACTAGAAATGAAATCGACTTCATACTCTGCGCGAACCCTGGCATCATACAAGATGTAGACGTGCTCGGCAAGGTACGCTGCAGTGACCATAGGATGGTAAGAATTCGAATTAGCCTTGACTTGAGGAGGGAACGGAAGAAACTGGTACACAAGAAGCCAATCAATGAGTTAGCGGTAAGAGGGAAACTAGAGGAATTGCGGATCAAGCTACAGAACAGGTACTCGGCTTTAACTCAGGAAGAGGACCTTAGTGATGCAGCAATGAACGACAATCTCATGGGCATCATTAAGGAGTGCGCAATAGAAGTCGGTGGTAACGCCGTTATACAGGAAACCAGTAAGCTATCGCAGGAGACGAAATATCAGATCAAGAAACGCCAATGTATGAAAGCCTCTAACCCTACAGCTAGAATAGAACTGGCAGAACTTTCTAAGTTAATCAACAAGCGTCAGACAGCGGACATCAGAAACTATAATATGGATAGAATTGAACAGGCTCTCAGGAACGGAGGAAGCCTAAAAAGAGTGAAGAAGAAACTAGGAATAGGCAAGAATCAGATGTGTGCGTTAAGAGACAAAGCCGGCAATATCGTTACTAATATGGATGAGATAGTTCAAGTGGCTGAGGAGTTCTATAGAGATTTATACAGTACCAGTAGCACCCACGACGATAGTGGAAGAGAGAATAGCCTAGAGGAATTCGAAATCCCACAGGTAACGCCAGAAGAAGTAAAGAAAGCCTTAGGAGCTATGCAAAGGGGGAAGGCAGCTGGGGAGGATCAGGTAACAGCAGATTTGTTGAAGGATGGTGGTCAGATTGTTCTAGAGAAACTGGCCACCCTGTATACGCAATGCCTCATAACCTCGAGCGTACCGGAATCTTAGAAGAACGCTAACATAATCCTAATCCATAAGAAAGGGGACGCCAAAGACTTGAAAAATTATAGACCGATCAGCTTACTGTCCGTTGCCTACAAAGTATTTACTAAAGTAATCGCAAATAGAATCAGGAACACCTTAGACTTCTGTCAACCAAAGGACCAGGCAGGATTCCGTAAAGGCTACTCAACAATAGACCATATTCACACTGTCAATCAAGTGATAGAGAAATGTGCAGAATATAACCAACCCTTATATATAGCTTTCATTGATTACGAGAAAGCGTTTGATTCAGTCGAAACCTCAGCAGTCATGGAGGCATTACGGAATCAGGGTGTAGACGAGCCGTATGTAAAAATACTGGAAGATATCTATAGCGGCTCCACAATCACCGTAGTCCTCCATAAAGAAAGCAACAAAATCCCTATAAAGAAAGGCGTCAGACAGGGAGATACGATCTCTCCAATGCTATTCACAGCATGTTTACAGGAGGTGTTCAGAGACCTGGAGTTGGAAGAATTGGGGATAAAAGTTGATGGAGAATACCTTAGTAACTTGCGATTGGCTGATGATATTGCCTTGCTTAGTAACTCAGGAAACCAATTGCAATGCATACTCACTGACCTGGAGAGGCAAAGTTGAAGGGTGGGTCTAAAAATTAATCTGCAGAAAACTAAAGTAATGTTTAACAGTCTCGGAAGAGAACAGCAGTTTACAATAGGTAGCGAGGCACTGGAAGTGGTAAGGGAATACATCTACTTAGGGCAGGTAGTGACCACAGATCCGGATCATGAGACTGAAATAATCAGAAGAATAAGCCTGGGCTGGTGTGCGTTTGGCAGGCATTCTCGGATCATGAACAGCAGGTTGCCACTATCCCTCAAGGGAAAAGTGTATAACAGCTGTGTCTTACGAGTACTAACGTATGGGGCCGAAACCTGGAGGCATAGGAAAAGTGTTTTCCTTAAATTGAGGACGACGCAAGGAGCTATGGAAAGAAGAATGATGGGTGTAACGTTAAGGGATAAGAAAAGAGCAGATTGGGTGAGGCAACAAACGCGGGTAAACGACATCTTAGTTGAAATCAAGAAAAAGAAATGGGCATGGGCAGGACATGTAATGAGGAGGGAAGATAACCGATGGTCATTAAGGGTTACGGACTGGATTCCAAGGGAAGGGAAGCGTAGCAGGGGGCGGCAGAAAGTTAGGTGGGCGGATGAAATTAAGACGTTTGCAGGGACAACATGGCCACAATTAGTACATGACCGGGGTAGTTGGAGAAGTATGGGAGAGGCCTTTGCCCTGCAGTGGGCGTAACTAGGCTGATGATGATGATGATGAAGCTGCGCTCTAGTGGCTCGAGTATGCTATAGGCATTGTAATTGGAGCTGTAACGAGCTACTTCATGGTTTCAATTCGAAGTTGTAGTGAAATGGTGGGTTTCGCGAACAAAGCGCGCCTCTCCATAACGACAGTCGGTTGCTTCCGTTGCGGGAGGGGTGTGCCATATTGTCGATAAAAGCTAGTGAGGGCCACTATGACACATTTCATCGCTTGCAGGTGATTGCATGGTTCTCGATCTTAACCACGAAATTTTCTTTCATGTGATTGCTGTTATGGTGTTCGTGAAGTATATATGTACTTCATATATATATATAGTAGTACCAAACGTTTTCACACAAAATGCGCGCCTATCTCTTCCATTTAGGCCTTAATACAGTTGCCACATTTGACTAAAACAACTCACCAGAGTGATAAGAATTATGATGAAAGCTTCACTGGATAGTGTCCTTCTCACACGGATTTATAATGTTGACACCAAATATCAAGGTATTTCTTCCATGTAAAATGCTACGTCTCTCATAAATGTTAAGTGTTAAGAGGAGCATCATAAATAACTTCGCGAGCTGAACTTGCAGAGGTTCTTTCTAAGCAAAACTCGTGAACAGACAGGGTGCATATATGCACTGCAAGACCAGTAGACCACTCCAGCGCTACATAGCTTGCGATGTCCAAGTCGCAAATATTCATGACTCACCTGGTTTCAAAGAAGAAACTGCGGTCCACGCATGGCAACATAAATAATACGAAATAACCTTCTGTAAGTACGGCTCAAGCCGCCAATACCCCAAGCACGCACCAAGAAAATGAGCGCGCGTGGCAGCCGAGCGAGCCGCAGTGAGTGGCGTCCTGCCCGTGACGTCACTCGCGAGAGGGCGCCACTAAGAATTCTCGCCGCTAATACTGACCTGTGCAGTACCCAGAGCCGCCGCGCTATCTCCATTCGAAGTAGTAATGAACAGGATGCAAAGGTCCCTTCTATAACTAGCGATGGAGTTAGAAGGACCTTGCAATACATTAAACAAAGAAAATCGGCAGGAGAAGATGGAATAACAGTCGATTTAATCAAAGATGGAGGAGATATGTACAGCTTGCGCGCTTTATAGAAAATGTCTCACGACTTTAAGGGTTCTAGAAAACTGTAAGAATGCCAAAACTATACTAATCCACAAAAAGAGACACGTTAAAGAATAAAAAAAAATATATGTCCTTCAGCTTACTTCTAGTATTATATAAAATATTCACGAAGATAATTTCAGATAGAATAAGAGCAACACTTGACTTCAGTCAACAAAGAGGCTTCAGGAAGGGATATTCTACAATGGATCACATCCATATCATAAAGTAATCGAGAAATCTGCACAGTACAATCAACCTCTGTATACGGCTTTCATAGATTACGAAAAGGCATTTGATTCAATAGAAACACCAGCAGTCATCGAGAGAATACGTAATCAAGGAGTACAAGAGGCTTATGTGAATATCCTGGAAAATATCTGCTGAGATTTCACAGCTACCTTGAATCTACAGAAGAAATGTAGAAAGATACTTATAAAAAAAGGGACGAGGCAAGGAGGCAATCTCTCCAATGTTACTCACTGCATGCTTGCAAGAAGTGCTCCATCTGTTAAACTGGGAAGGCTTAGGGGTGAGGATCAGCGGCGAATATGTCAGCAACCTTCGGTTTTCAAACATTGTCTTTTTGAGCAGCACTGGGTACAAATTGCAACAAATCATTGATGAGCTTAACAGAGAAGGTGTAAGATTGGGGTTGAAGATTAATATGCAGGAGACAAAGATAATACTCAATAGTCTGGCAAGGGAACAAGAGTTCAGGATCGCCGATCACCATTTAGAGTCTGTGAAGGCGTGCTCTTACCTAGGTCAATTATTCACAGGGGACCCTGATTATGACAACGAAATTTACAGATGAATAAAAATGGGTTGGTGTGCATACGGCAGACTTCACCAGATCCTGACAGGAAGCTTACTACTATCAATGAAAAGAAAGGTGCGCAAATAGTGCATTCTGTCCGTGCTAACATATAGGGCAGAAAGTTGGAGGTTGACAAAGGAGCTTGAGAACAATTTAAGGACCGTGCAAAGAGCGATGGAACAAAGAATGTTGGGCCTAAAGTTAAGAGACAGGAAGAGAGCGTGTGGATCAGAAAGAAAACGGGAATAGCCGATATTCAAATTGACATTAAGAGAAAAAAATGGAGCTGGGCAGGCCATATAAAGCGTAGGATAGCTAACTGGTGGACCGTTAGAGTTACATTATGGGTGCCAAGAGAAAGGAAGTGCAGTCGAGGTCGGCAGAAGACTAGGTGGGGTGATGAAATTAGGAAATTCGCAGGCGCAAGGTTGGAATCAGTTGGCGCCAGACTGGGGTAGTTGGAGATCGCAGGGAGAGGCCTTCGTTTTGTAGTGTACATTATATAGCCTGCTGCTGCTGCTGCTGCTGTTGCTGCTGCTGCTGTTGCTGCTGCTGCTGCTGATGATGATGATGACGGTGATGAAATGGGACTAAACAGATAGTTCCTTTAAAATAAATTAAATCGTGTGGAACAAAATCTGACCTAGTTCAATGAGCTCGCGCGAGAGTAGCACTTTTTCACGATGTTGTTAGATGGCCATTGCGCAATCTGCTTGCTGGATTGGCAACCAACCGAAGATCTACTTCACATTGGAACGTGCAATATTTACGAGCATTTATGCTCGCATTTATTGTTTTCTTTTTCTTTGCGGCATAAACAATAGTCGCAGGCTACTTATTCAAAATCATTCTTACTACGAATCCGGAAATAGTCGTGGTACGAAGCTCTTTTTCCTTTTTTTTGCGTTCAGCAGCTTTCTATATGTAGCTGCCGCAATAGAACTAGGAGAAGTAGTGCTCGAAGTATATACACAATAGGCTTCAGATGGTTCTGCTTCTTGCCATCCCTTCTATTTCTTTTCCCACACTTGTGAGCCCTGTAATAAGGGTGCCCTAGCTCACTGAACTCGGCTCACATTTGGCTCGCTCTAAGTGCCCTACCCGCCGTGCCTCTGCATGCTCTTATTATACGCAGTCGTAGGCGAACGTCTGCTGCCACCCCCGCCCGGCGCACTTGCGTCCAGTAATAGCAAGCACTTTCCTTACGAGGGCGTCATCGGGGAAACTTAGATCGCTTTAGGGATTAGAGACTACGGCGCAGAGTTCTTCCTCCAGACCTCTGGTCGTTGATATAGAGAGCTCCATTATGGGATTAGTCGTGAACATGGCAAAAGGGAGGCGTACCTGCTTACGCCCTAATGAAAACTTGGTATCTTTTTCTTTTACCTGGCCATGACACCGTGTGTTGAACTCCCAAGCACCGCGCGTCCGCGCATGGATCGTTCTTTCGTCACCAATATTCGTCATGAGGCTTCGCTTGCTCGCAGTGATGCCGTCTGCACGAGCGTGGTAAATCCGCAGTAACAAACTTATCCAAGGGAAAATTGTGTTGTTGTTGTTGCTGCTGCTGCTGCTGTAGTGGATGTTAACATAACTTCCCTAGCATTACTACTAGAGGCACTGAGCAATAAATTATAACGATCCGACCTAGAAACAATGATCAAATTTCAGACAGTTTAACTGAAGGCTTCCTACTAGATGTTTTGACGATCCTCGTGCATCGGATCTCCAAAATGGGATTGTGTCACTGCTCCTGGCGACAAAAACAAGGATGTCACAAGTCTGGAAGTTAACGAGCATTTTATAGTGTGGAAGCCCTTGCGACTACAATGTGTTCACGACAATTTTAAGCCCCCAGGGTCGAGGCGCGAGGAACCAGCCGTTTCGCACGCCTCAGTTCAATGACACAAAAGCAGTCGCAGGGAAAACAGCAGGCTAGTTTTGTTCGTGAATAATGAGCCACCGGCGCAGCGGCGGATAGTCGCTTAAAGGTTGTTTCTCGCTTCTTATTCGCTTCTTTATTTTCTCGCCATTCCTTTGCATTGTGGCCGGCATCAACGCCGCATCAACAAGCGGTGCTATCCGTGCTACTACCCCGGCCAAGGAGCGTTCATATGAGTCCCGTAAAAGGTGGTATGTAACCAAGTGACAACATCATTAAGAGAGTCGCAATTTAATCGTGGCTTTTAAATTGAAGAAGGGGGTGCGTGACAAGAAAAAACTAAAATTAACGCATATTTTTACGCCTTACATCTTACACCTAACGGGGCAAACTTACTGTTAGACTTATTTGGGTTTAAGACTTCGAGTAGCCGTAGTTGTCATTCTGTAAGGCTTACCTGAATACTATATTTGTGTTAGAGCGAGCTATGTCAAACCATTACTGTTCGAAGGCATATTGCAGTTGCCCTCGTTTACATGACAGGATTCAGTCATGCCGTTCCTTCTTTTTACACTAGAAAGCCTTTCGAAGTGAAGTTGCATGACATATCTCTGCGCCGATTTCATCAAATCTCCTCGTCTTGTGATGAGAGTATGCCGCGCCATTTCAGCAAGCGTTCGATTGCGTTTGTCACGAAAAATTGATCGCGAAATCATATTTCCTGATTAGAAGCGGTAGCATTATAGGTAGGATTAGATTTTTTTTTTATTTCAGCAATCTCAGTTTGTCTTCCACGATCCCACATCGCCACAAAACCATTTCCATCACTTCTAGAGTCCCTGAAGGTTTGTTCTTAGGGCCCCTGCTATATTTGATTTATATTAATTACATCACCAGCAACGTACAATGCAACCTAAAACCGTTTTCATAGTTTTTACAGAAATAATTGGTTGCGGAGACCCACCTCCCCTTAAATAAATTCCTTAGCCTGATTGCAAGCTGGCGCAACAAATGGCAAATGTCCCTGAACACTAACAAATCGTTATCCCTCCCCCATGCTGGTCACAACAAAGAAGAATACCTCAGATTGTGCTTATTTTCTTAACGACAATGAACTCATTGAACTCCGGCAGCATAAGTACCTTGGAATAACCTTGATATCTGACCTGAGGTGGAGCAAACATAATACCAGCATCACATGCACCGCCACGTATAAGCTGCACTTCCTTAAACGGTCCCCGAGGCCTTCTCCCAGTCATATTAAACTTCTGCGTTATAAAACGTTTCTGAGACAGGTAATAGAATACGCTCACAAAGTTAAGTTTCCCCACAACAGAACTGGGAGGAATTCAAAGAAAATATAGACGGTTTATTCATAATAAGTACAAGCGTGCGGATCGCTCTAAGCATCATATGGGCTACACTATCTGTCAGAGGAAATCAAACTTGATTAAAATTTCTGCGCAACGGGGTGATGTACGAAGTGATCATTTTTAAGTTTCCGCAATATATAAAAATCATCTGTGACAGATAGCATAATTGTTGTCCTTGAGCTGAATTATTTGAAAAGACAGACATTGTTGGCACGAGAAATCCAAACACACATCCAACTAATTACCCGAGATTCACGAATTAACTTCTTGATTCAGTACTTTATGGCACATATTGCAATTTAAGAATTCTATCTAGTCAGTTAGAAGACGTCTCCTCGTGAAATGAATCTCCAGGATGACACCAACTTCGAGATATTATTTCCTAAAATGTGTGACGAAATACACGGGTACTCCAGTTCCTTTCGGGCATCAATGCATAAAGGAGCCGCTTGTTAAAAAAACTAAGTAGAACAACAGTGCATATTTACGGTGAGTTTGATGGCGCGTATCTCCAAACTGGAGCCAATCTGGAAGTTCATCGCAAGTGTTACAACTCGCCAACTCACGGGCTACATTTCCCAAGTTGCAATATGTGGCATAAAGTAATTTATGAAAAGACTAATTTTTTCACTTAGTTGAGCATATGCATCGATTGCTCGCGTAAGTAATGTCCGCCGCTCTGAATATTCAAGCTCAAGGACTACAATTATGTAATCTGCCACAGGCGATCTTTAAAAGTTCTGGAAATCTTAAAAATTATCACCCTGTAGACTCCTCAAAGTACATCAACTAGTCTGCGTGCTGGTTATCCGTCATAAGCATAATAAAACATCAATAAGATAGTTTCGCATGACTGATCTATTCAAATACTTATTTTTCCGGTGGAGATTAGGGAGTGAAATGGTCTTGATTCATCAATACCCAACATCTCACGGTCAACGTTTAGTACCATAATAGAAAAAAAAGAATTCTCGGGTTTTACATGCCAAAACTACGACATGATTATGAGGCACGACCTAATGAGGGACTTCGGATTAATTTTGACCCCCTAGGTTTCCTTAACGTGCACCAAATGCACGGCCCACGGGCGTTCTTAAGTTCCCTCTCCACCGAAATTCGGCTGCCTTTGCCGGGATTCAAACCCGCGTCCTATAGGGCTTAGTAGCGTAACTCTGAAGTCCGTATGCCACCACGGCGGGTGTTAGTAAAAAAAAGACAAGTACAATCCGCATTTACAATGTTTTGTTCACTTGTACAATTGTTTTCCTTAGTATACTTAATAAAATGTGTAATTATTTTCTTCAGTTGTATTATGCTGTATAGGCTGTACTGTAAAGCACCTATCACCATATTTTGTAGGTGAATGCAATATTATTTCTTTCTTAGTGCCCGTACTTTTCAACTATGCGTAATTAGCATTTGACATTTTTTTTTGTTTGATACAGGTGTCTGAATTTCGCATTTCAAAGTATCTACGTTATTCATTTTAAAATGGGCTGCATCAAGTTGTATATTCACGTTGTACACTATGCCCACCTTCTGTGGTCTTGATAAAGAGACTAGCTGGATTGAAAATTAATAAGAAAATCAGAGATTAGGAATGCTCCAGTTTTGCGCAATTCAAAAGGAAGATAGAAAGAAAGAAACGAACGATTGATAGCACAAGCAAGGTTAATTGCTCGCCTTTGTCTGCCGAAATAAGCGTCGCACTCGGCGAACGCGAAACAAACGCCGATCAAAGTGGCGATGTCTCCCTCGTCAGAGAAGACATTTCCAATGTGACAGGCTTGATTTTTTTTACGTTTTCTTTGGATGAAGAATTACCTACTATCACAGAAGTCAGAGCTTCTAATAGCATTCGAAGATACGCGTAAGGTATGCCCATTGATCACCGGTACCCGAAAAATGCGCACCCAAATACAATATTTGGCACTTTAGAATACAAGCACTTGTTCTATTTTCTGGCACGAAAACTCCCTTTCGACAATTAATATCCACTTCGGAAACTAATATATCAATTAGAAATTAAAAACAACATAAGAATAAAAGAACGACTATACAATATGTCACATATCGAGTTATTGGTGAAGACTGCGTAGTTCTTGTTAGCTCTTCTCTAACTTTCAAGAAAAAAATACAGTAAGGTTAGGCTTCTTTCAAAAATTTGAATTTGAGGTTTTTTGTTTTCCTTATCCATTGCAATATTTTTCCGCCTAGTTTTTCTTGAGCTCAGGAAGGGAGCTGCTCCCATTTTGCCTTTTTCTTTCGAAGGTTAAAGAAAAGCCTAGCGCGCACATTCGGGACGAAACCTCGCAAGAGCTGTAGTTGCGCCGAGTGAGTTAAACAAAACGAAGAAAAGACGCCAGGGGCTGAATGACGTTCGACGATGAACGGCGAAGGCGCCCTCCTCGTAAGAAAGACGACAGCTAGGTCTGACGGCCACGCCCGTCGAAACCACGCTCGCCGATATTCTTGTGGAGCGGGCCCTTGAGTACCACTGTCACTCATCTGTCCAAACATTGATTATCGCGAACGAGAAGGAAAAGAAAATATGAATGCGCTGCCACTGGACTTCCTATACGCGCTGCGAAGAGAAAAGTCCCTCCTCGGATTGGATGTATCGTAATCGCGGGTGAACAAAGTTGACGCATGTCGCGGCTATTTTGCACGCAGACAAGGGTCACAACCTTCAGCCATAGCCGAGTCCGCATAGCTTGAAATATTGGCAGTTGACCGGCGACAAACACGTTAACCAAGTAAATTGTAGGGGGAGGGGTGAAGTTTACGTTAATTGAGCAAACGTTGAGTTCGATCTGAACATAATTCTTTCGTTATATTCTCTAGAAAACGAAACCAAAATGAAAGTACTGCAAGAGACTATATACCACCGGTGGAATCCGAACCCAGAGCCTCCTTATGGACCACAGACACCACGAAGATGTCGTGGGAAGGGCTTGGAGGCTGATTTTGATACCTCTTCTTAAAAGGCATCATTATCAATGGCTTTGTAGTTTACTGTACGCAAATAAATCCACACTCTCCGGCAGGTGCGAGTAGCGAGTGCCTGAGTGATCGACGGCAGCAATCTTCTATTCCTATCAGAACGGGGCAGCCTCCGGCTATCGTTTTTAGATACAAATAAAAGAAATCGAAATCGAAAAAAAATAAAAGAAATCGTTTTTATTTGTGACACTAATGCTTCTTTAACGCGTATACATCACTTTCACGCGGTAAGTTTTCACGGTTTTGTGACGTCGCGGGACAGACACGTGAAGCGAGGACAGCCCGAAAACGTTTGACCGATAGCAATTGGTCAAATGACGTTCTTTTTGTGATAGCGAAAAAAGCGTCGAATCAGAAATTATTATTTTTCTTTAGTTCGGTCTAATCATGCATAATCAGTGAGCACATATCAAATCAGATGGACGTTTTCGCGGATTTCGTGACGTCGCGTTAGAGACAGGCGCAGTGGAGGTGGCGCGAAGATTTTTTCACGAATCGTCGAGGGCTGATTACAAACTTGGAATAGAAACATTTGGAATCGCATTAAGTCATAGCGCCCAAATCGCCCAGGATTCTGACGTGTCCCTAAATCCACTAAAAAGCAGCTGATTTTGCTCTAAAGGTGACGGAAGACACACGTGCTACAAATTCGGCATATTTATTTTTCAATGACATTCAATTTAAAGACAAAGTATAAAAAATAAGCGTTACTCTGAAAATTCGGGACTATGAACGCCGATATTGACGAGGCACCTGTGGACGAGCCAGCGATTTACGTCGATGGCTCGATTTGGATCGATTTGGGTGTCATCTTCGGAAAGCTTTTACACTTGAGCAAAGTTCATCTGCATCGAGGCCAAAGTATAGTCGGCACCCTAGGATTTTTGGTGAGTCCTCTAGAAATGGCGATGGTGTAAGGTAAAGATGCGGGACTGTGCCACAAAGTTCGTAACTGAGACAGAATTATCATATCTTGAAAGTAAACTTTATTTACGTCTCACGTGGAGCTCAATAAGGATGGAAATCAAGGGACTGGGTTAGCACCAATCCGCGGGTGTAATGCCTTTGCATTTCTTGACATTTAAATACATTTGTCGGTGGCTCCCTTGCTCTTACGCGAACGAAGTGGACTCTTTTTTCTTGGGGAAATTCGGACATAGACTAAGGGCTATTCCGGACGCAGAGTATTTTATATCTGTTCGCTAGTATTTGCCGCAAAAGCATTTCTCGTACTAGCGAGGCTCAAATAAATTAGTCCGAGCAAATGCACTCCACACAGAAGCCACTAATTTTGCCGGCGTCGACGATGCTGCCGCCGATGGTCTTGCATACAGACTATGACTGCTATGAAGGCCACTTTCCATTGCGTTGCCAACATTACTAGTGCTGTGAGCAGACAACGTCGAGGGCCCGTCGGGGACAGAAGCCGTAACGATGACTTTTCGAAGGAATGACATGGACAGACATCAATTGGCAAGGAGTCAAAGCGTGCTCCCCTATACTCCGACGCAGCATCCCTGCTGATGAGGTGACCGTTGCAAATCTGCAAGTTATATTCGTACTACGGTCATTAATGGACGTTATCCATCTGCCCGTAAACAACAAACACACTCCGTCGACTGAAAGTGTTATGCATGTACTCGTTAGACTGAGTGCAGTGCTGGCGTCTCTTGAATAGATGATGCTTCCCAACCTAACACTTTCTTGTGCCTAGAATATGGATAGAACAAAAGCGGCCGCGTTGATTGCTAAGTACACGAGAGGGTGCCCTTCCTTGGAACAGCTGGCCTGTAGGAACGACTACACTCTTCGGTGCGCTTTTGATTTCGTGGACTGTGCAGTATTCTTTTTATGGCGTTACACTTTCTATCTCTCTCTGCATTTAATCCTGCTCTGTTCCCTGCTTCCCCAGCGCTCAGCAGCAAACAACATATTCTGATCTGGCTAACTTCCCTTCTTACACGGTTTCTATTTTTCACTGTTATATTAGAATCGCATTTGCGGCTTTGCAAAACCAAAACCACCACTTAAGCAAAACCTCTATGGTGCCGTTTGAAACATCGCTCTCCTTGAGAAGGTACACCTTAACCGAATATGAAACGCTCAATACTGACGCGCTTGGGGAAGCTATTAATGATTAATGTGTATAAGAAGCAATAGCGGCGAAGGCGTCAGTTTTATCCGTGTTCTCGGCATTGGGCATTTCAGCTTTCTGTTTGAGCTCATGCTCCTACAGCCTGAAAGATGTCCAGGCCACTCTTTTTCGAATTATGTAAGCAGATCGCATATAGACCTTTTGCATCCGCGATGTGGCAGCAGTGCGTTCATGACCCCAGGGAACTTCCGGTCAACCATTTTCGACAGTACAGTTAGCCAAGAAAAAAGAAGTATTTTGTCGCATAGTATACTCCAGGCACATATTCTTGGTGTTTTCAGATAAGGAACGTGCGCTGAACATCGAGCTCATGTAGGGGCGTTTTTTGTTGCACTTAACACTACAATTCACCTGTCAAACGTTCCAACTCTGCAGCAAAACTGGTGCCAGCTGGAGGGTCCTATAAGTTTATAGGCTAGTGTAACATATACCACTACTGAGGGCTTAACCGGAAGTCTTTTGGGAACTCTGTTTGTAAGCATGAAAAGGGTCTATAACCGTGGGCTTTCCAAGGCATTCAAGTAACCTCTGAAGTATAAAAAGGCAATATAGCACACTCTGTGCACTCAACTGTAACAACGACCATAAACGCTTCGTTATGAAATGATATGTCTAATGTCTTTTTACCTTGTTATTGCTCGCAGCTCCAATAGCTCAGGCGCAGAGAGACACGGGCGAAATCTGAAATGCGTATGCCACTGAAATTTTTTCTGGAACAAAAAAAATTACGGCAGAACTTATTTGACGATGACGATCGACGATGATGGGATTCGCATTTAAGCAATGCAGCGACACATTGTGTTTATGGCGTCACGTTTATTTACCATCTGTAGTGGTAATTCTGTTAATTCCGTTGTCTCGTAGTAGTAACGGAGAACAAATAATACAGCAGCAAAACGGCAAATGACGAAACTAACTTTTTATTGGGCGAACTTTGGCCCATGAAAGAAAGTTACGCTCAAACCACAACGATAGCGGCGAACACGGTCGGTGATCGTCGAAACCTGTTCAGCGGGTCAAGTTCGTCGGCTTTTATACATCACTCGTCGAAGGTTCTACTGTAATCACTGGCGTCCGGGTGGTTTCCACAAACTACTACTGAATTCGTGTTCCGCATGCAACCTGATAATACAAGGTTTGGCGACTACATACAGAACAGATATAATGAACGATAGCATTCGCGTAAGTTCCACATCATGAAAGCGCGTCTTCAGCTGACCGATAACGTTTAACATTTGTTAGCCTGCGAACAGCGGCCACAGGAGAAAGATAAACAAGCACACGTGTAAACATGCGAAATACTCAGGTAGTTTCCCACTTTGCTATGGCACTCGCTCACCAAGGTCGCCCATAAGCATGGCGACATACCCGCCATGGTTGCTCAGTGGCTATGGTGTTCGACTACTGAGCACGAGGTCACGGGATCGAATCCCGGCCACGGCGGCCGCATTTCGATTGGGGCTAAATGCGAAAACACCCGTGTACTTAGATTTAGGTGCACGTCAAAAAGCCCCAGGTCGTCGAAATTTCCGGAGTCCCCACTACGGCGTGCCTCATAATCAGAAAGTGGTTTCGGCACGTAAATCCCCATAATTTAGTTTTAAAACATGGCAACATGAAAATGACCGTGTAGCGCCGACACAGTGACGACGACAGAATTAGAAAGAAGGAATAGTGACGTCGATGGGAACAACAAATATGGTACGACGACGACGGCATGATGACAATGAGACGACGATTCTGAAACGAGGACGATCGTGTAACGACGAGCGCATGACGATGACACTTGGGATTACGACAAGCGCATGACGACGATGGTGTGAGGACGGCGGCATGACTACAACCGGATGACGAAGCAGGAATGATCAGGATGGCGTGATCACGACGGCGTAACAACCGCGGTATCACAACGTATGCGTGACAGCGATTGTCTGACGACGACGAAACTTCGACAGCGGCATGACAAAAGCCGCAAATCACTATTGAATGATGACAGCATGATTACGATAGAATGGCGAAGAACAAATGACGTCGATGGATCTACGAAGGTCGTATGGCGACAAGAGCACGAGGACCAAGGAATGACGACGACGGCGTGAAGAGGACAACAGTCGAAGTTAGAATGACGACGATGGAACGAACGCGACGACATCACGACCACGGTATACTACACCTGCATGACCAGGACGCAATAACGACGAAGGCATCACAACAGATGAGGACAATGGGTTGGCAACGAGGGTATGACGATAATGGTGCGACAACGCCTGCACAATGAAGCCGGCATGACGACGATGATGTGACGGCGAATGAGTGACAATGATTGCACGAGGAGGGTCGCATGAGGAAGGTGGAGCGATGACGATAGCACGACCACGGTGGCATGACGAAGACGGTCTGACAACGCATGCATGAAAGCGATTACCTGACGATGACAGCATGACGACGGTAGCATAATCACGACTGAATGACGACAGCATGATTGCGACACAATGACGAAGGAGGATTGACGAAGATGACGACAAAGGGATAACGACTACGTGAGGACAACTGCCTCACGACATGACATAAACATTGTAACAGCGCAAACACATGCAACCACAAAGTATGAAGGACGAGACACAAGCGCTGACTGTCAACTAAATTTTATTGACGGAAGACGGATACCTTATACAAGGGGAAAGGCAGAAGTGAAGGGGGAAGGGAGTGATGCAATCGGGGGAAAAGACATTGCGCATCGATGAACGAACTTGTCAGCAGTCAACGGAATCAGGCGCAGAAAAACAAGAAAACGAGAAAAAAACTAGAAAAAACTAGAAAAATGGCGTGCGATACTAACGTACAATCAAATCAGTAAGCAGTCGCTTGCAAAAATTGAAGCTCTGCAGCAAAAAGTGATACAGAAGGGGTGCTTACGCACTTGCTGCCATACTTCTTTATGTGAAACGCTTCCAAACTGACGCGCGCCCTCGCGTCGGCACTCTTGTCAAGAATCTTCGTCTCTCCCTATTGAGCCTCACATCCTGTGCATTCAATTATGTGCGCGTACTTGTCCTTTAAGTTACTTAAATTTCGGGCATATTCCCCCAAGCGTTCATTAATGCAGCGGCCGGTTTGGCCGACGTAAGCCTTTCCACACTTCAAGGGAATGGCGTATAGACCACTCCTGTGGAACACCTGATGAACGGCTTCTTATGTTTTAGCTGACAACCACTTTTTTTAGAGTTGCAGATGCTTGGCATAACTGTGCCAGGTTGTTGGGTGCCGGAAAAACAACGGACACTCCATACCTGTTGGCTACCTTCTTGAGGCTGTGCGAAGTCTTGTGCAGGTACGGCACAACCAAAGGCTTGTCGGTCTTCCGACGGTCATTTTTTCTTCGCGTTGCCAGTTTTAGCTTCTGAAGGAGGGTCTCATACACAGCAATATCCCACGCCTTTTTCTAGTTTTTTTCTAGTTTTTTTCTCGTTTTCTTGTTTTTCTGCGCCTGATTCCGTTGACTGCTGGCACGTTCGCAATGCGCAATGTCTTTTCCCCCGATTATATCACTCCCTTCCCCCTTCACTTCTGCCTTTCCCCTTACATAAGGTATCCGTCTTCCGTCAACAAAATTTAGTTGACAGTCGGCGCTTGTGCCTCGTCCTTGATACTTTATGGTTGCATGTGTTTGCGCTGTTACAATTTTTATGTCAAGTATGCACCAACTCGCCCAGAAAGAAGTTTTAATGCCTCACGACAGTCGTACGACATCTACTGTGCGACGACGACGGCATGACAAGAGCGACGAATTTAGACTGACGATGATGTAATGACCGCAATGTGTGCACACGACGATGGTATGACAACGTGTGCACCACGACGCTATGAGAACGTTGGGACAACGACGGGTGTATGACGACAATAGAGTGCGGACGACTGTATCACGAAGACTGCGTGATGACGATGGCATGGCGACAACGGCATGACGAGGCTCGTATGACGAAACTGGAGTGACGACGAAAAAGTGACCACGACTTCATCACAACAACAGTGTGAAAACGAATGCACGGCGACTGGTGATGATGATGGCGTGACGGCGACGGCATGACGGGAGTAGAATGACAAAACTGCAATGATGACAATGCAACGGCGACGATGGCGTCACGATCACATCGCTAAAGGGCCAAGCTATTATAAGCAACTTGGGACACTGTGTCGGCGTAGATGGCATGACGACGATGGCACCACGAGAGTCGAATTACAGACCTAGAATTACGACAATGCAGCAAACCCAACGGCATCATGACCGCCATAGTATGTCTAGTGACCTATTGCAGTCACATCATTTGGACCACTTGGTCGGCGTAGAAGGCTCGATGAGATCACAAGAGTCAGATCCCAAATCTAGAATTGTTATTATGGAACGACCACGACGGCATCACGACCAGGAGCACGTATACCTACTGGCCCAAGCTCACTTCTAAGATAATGAGGTCTTAAAAAATCCCATAATTTATATTTTTATATTTTTGTAGATTATCAGTTTCAAACAAAGCTAACGTAATTACAAAATGTGATAGCAGTGTGTCAGGCATTTTTGTTATATTATTTTTTTCTGGGGGGGGGGCGATTTCACTCTGTGTTGTGTTTAGAGAATACTTGACTTTGCCGGCGCGTCAGGAGAAACATAGGGCATTATAGCTTCTGATGGGGCTCTGTACTGCCAGACTTCAAAGCTGGCGACTCGTTCAGTTTCACAAAATAAATAGTAGAATAAAGAATCTAAATTATCGCTATGTATCACTTAACAATATGACAGCTGTATTATATTTTCGGACCCGCGCGAACAATCCCGCCAGGTATGGCAGACATATTTTGGTGAGATTTCTGCAGTATTGGTGAGACAATGCAACTGTAATTCTGTATGGAATGCGTTCACTGTAGCAGTAGACGACTGTGCGACCTCTTAAGACGAAAACTATGTAAGGTATTCCAAATTTCGAATACGAGTCCAATATTCCCTGCTATTCGATTCGCATTTGATTCAAGGATTCACTATTCGAAGTTGTCAAGTATTCCTTCCTTCCGAATAAGTGATAAAATCCTTTTAGTCACCTGAAGACTGCTCTAAATGATACTGCAGCAGGATAGTGGCGCTTATGGGGCAGGTGCATTATTTATCCCTTGTTTCATTACTGTCATTTTCATGTTTGTCCAAATAATTGAAAGCAGTTGTTCATAATTTACAAGTTTCCCAGCTCTCCGGACGTCTAACTGTGAGCAGTATTGCATGCATGTGTCAATGTACAAGTAAAAAAGCCTGATTTTACTTTTTACTGAGCGGACTCCGCATGTACTTCATATTTCTTGGTGCTTTCCAAATGAGAAAATAATCAATATTTGATTCAATATTCGGTGGTCCTTCTTCTAAAATTTTCACATTCGATTCGATTCGGAAATTTCACTGTTCAAGTACCCTCAGCCATTAGAGAGAGAGAGAGAATGAAGAGGAAAGGCAGGGAGGTTAACCAGATATGAGTCTCCGGTTTGCTACCCTACACTGGGGATGGGGGATAGGGGTTAGAAAGATGACAGAGAGGAAAACACTAAAAAAAGGAAAAAAAAGGAAGGCGCACACACGGAGACACACACACAAAAGCCGTTCCAGTTAAAGTCGTTCACACAGGCCGGTTGATCGCAAGAAGCGCAATAGCGCTTGCACGGTCTTCTGTGACGGTAGGTCCTTTCGATGGTGTAGAATTCTTTTTTAGGATAGCGGTTGGTCGTCCAGTAGGTCAAGTTCGTGGCGAAGGCATGCTCTCTGTGGACTGTACTGCGGGCAGGCGCACAAAATATGGCCAATTGATTCTTCATGGCCGCAGTGGTCACAGGTTGGGGTGTCGGTCATCCCTATGCGGAATGCATAGGCTTTGGTAAAGGCAATGCCCAACCAAAGTCGATATAAAAGCGTGGCGTCTCTACGGCGAAGCTGTGATGGCACTCGAAGACTTAGTGTGGGATCAAGTGAGTACAGTCGCGTATTTCTTAAATGTGGCTCATTCCATTGCGACGCGGTGCACTGCCGAGCAAGTAGGCGGAGCTTCTGTGCCGCGTCAGTTCTAGAAAGAGGAATTGGGACGTGGTGCTCCTCGGTATATGGGCTGAGCGGGCAGCGTGATCAGCCCGTTCATTGCCGATAATCCCGCAGTGACTTGGAAGCCATTGGAAGGTTATTTCATGGCCTGCATCACTTATACGGTGTAATGTCTCTGTAATATGGAATATTATTTGTTCGTGCGGTCCGCGTCGTAAAGGTGACAGTAGAGACTGCAGTGCCGCCTTCGAATCGCAGAATATTGTCCACTTGTGTGGCGGTTCATCACCAATGTGATGAAGGCCAGTAAAGAGCGCTGCGAGCTCTGCTGCCGTCGATGTTGTCGCGTGGGTCGTCTTATATTTGATTGTTGTAGGTTTCCCTGGTATGACGATTGCCGCCGCGGAGCTGCTCGGAAGGACGGACCCATCAGTGTAAGTATGCGTAGAGTCACGGTAGTTTTCGTACAAATATAGTAGCGTGAGCTGTCTAAGGGCTGGTGATGACAGATCAGCTTTTTTCGAGATACCAGGTATTGCAAGATTGATTTTTGGCTGAGCGAGGCACCATGGAGGGATCGAAGGTCTCGCAGCCGGATTGAAACGAGCTGGCAATGATTCATCATAAGCAGTTATCGTTTGGCTGAAAGACGTGTGTGGTATGTCCGCTGATAGAGAGGCTAAATGGTGACGAGGAGTCCTGGCTAGATGCCTTATATGGGTCCTGAGTACTTCAATTTCAATGTGGGTCTTGACAAGGTCGTCTCTAGCGATTGCTATCGTAGCCACTGTTGAAGCACTCTGAGGCAGGCCTAGACAGATCCGGAGCACTTGACCCTGAAGACTTTGTATTGTGCGTAGATTCGTTTTGCCTGTGTTGTTTATTGTTGGCAAGCTGTATCGCAGAAATCCTAGAAAAAGCACCCTGTACAGTTGTAACATGGCACTTGGCGACATTCCCCAGGTCTTGCCAGCGAAAAACTTGAACAGGTGGCAGATGCCTGTCAACCGTTTTTTCACGTATATGTGTGGGCTCCATGACAAGTCCCTGTCGATTATGACACCTAGAAACTTGTACGATCGGACCCGTTGTATTATTTGACCATTTATCATTACGCTGTAGTTTTCCATGGGTTTGCGCGTAAATGGCACCAGTGCGCATTTCTCGGAGGAAATTTTCAGGCCTCGATTAGGACGATAGATAGCAGTTTGTGTGGCAGCTCTCTGAATTCTCGCTCGCAACTGTAGGCGCGTTACTACACCCCCCGCCCGGGTGTAGCCGGCGGAAAGAGTGGTGTCTTCCGACGTATATGACACCCCCCCTCACTGACCCCTTGCACCCGGCCCCCCCCCCTGTTGCTACGCCACTGGCAGATGTCATCCGCGTACATTGATAGCCTGACTGTGGCTGGCACGTGCTCAAGGAGAGCAATTAGTGTTAGATTAAATAACACAGGGCGAAGTACACCGCCCTGGGGGACGCCGCGGTAGCTATAATGTAGAGAAGTATGGCCTTCCTCGGTGCTTACAAAGAAGGATCGCATGAATAGATAGCTCCGTGTCCATTGAAACATCCGACCACCCACTCCGACCTCTGCGAAAGCTGAGAGGATGGCTTCATGCGTAACATTGTCATACGCCCCTTTAACGTCGAGGAATAAAGAAGCACAGAGACGCTTACGGCATTTCTCATGTTATTGTAGGTGACCAGGTCGACGACGTTATCGATCGATGATCGACCGCGTCGGAAGCCCGCCATGGCATCTGGGTAGGTGTTGTGGCACTCCAAGTACCACTCCAGACGTCCTAGGACCATCCTCTCCATTACTTTGCCCACACAGCTCGCCAAAGCGATCGGGCGATATGATGAGAGTTCCAACGGCGATTTGCCAGGCTTCAGCAGTGGAACAAGGCGACTTGTCTTCCAGGTTGTTGGTAGCGTGCCATTTCTCCAAGATTCACTGTACACCTCAAGCAGAACTCCTGTCGCTCGCTCCCCCAGGTGACACAGAGCTCGGTAGGAAATTCAGTCAGGTCGTGGCGCTGATGTGCGGCTGCACAAAGCTAATGCTGCCTTAAGTTCGTGGATTGAGAATGGTAGATCCAACCGGTGATCACGTGGTGGCTCGAAGGTGATAGAATGTTGGTAGCTGTGAGTTGGCCGGACAATCTGGCGCAGAAATCCTCTGCCACGTCAATCTCCGATCTCTTTTGACAGAGGGCAAGCGCCTTGAATGGAAATCGCTGTACGGGAAGTGTCCGAAGACCACGCACTGTTCTCCACAGTTGAGATAAAGGCTCGCGTGGATCTAGCGACACACAGAAGGCAGCCTTTGTGGGGAGGGATCTGGCACTTTTCTCCCTTCCAACATCGGTTTTCGGGGTGCTGGAAACTTCCGCTGATGATGATGCTTGACGAGTTGACTTTTCGTGAAAGATTGATGTTTTCCGTCGTGAAGACCTTCGTCGGTGACGTCGTCTTCGCCGTACTTTCACAGCGGCCTCTTTGTGGGTAGAGTTGTCTCTCCCCATTTGTTTAAGAATGGTGATCTCTTTCTTGATCTGGGGACAGTCTTTGGAAGAGGCGCAGTGATCACCTTGAATATTAGGACACTTCAACGTGGTTGCGCTGCAGTTGTCTTCTGAGTGGGGTTCGGCACATCGAGGGCACACGGCCGAATTTCTGCAAACACCCTTCACATGTCCAATCTTCTGACAATTGAAGCATTGCATTGGTCTTGGAATAAATGGTCGAACCTGGTGGCGAAAGTGGCCGACCTTCAGGTAGGGTGGAAGGCAGTCGCCTTTGAACGTTATCCTCACACAACGTGTGTTGCCGAGGCGACCAACATGCAGAATGACGTTGTGTTCGCTTGCTGGTTTTATGAGAATTGGGAGGTCTGCATTAGATATTTCATTGTCAATGTCATAGATGACTCCTGTTATTGTGGCACCATTCGTTGGCACGATGGATAGGACCTTGATGTTTCCCAGCTGCATTACAGGTTGTAGTATGGTCAGCGCGCTCGGGTTCATCACATCGATTGCCAGGATGTTTCGCCTAGTGTTTATCCTAACATCCTTGATTTCGTTTTGCACGGTGTTTTCTAGATACACGGAGAGTGCTTGTCTGTTGAGGACGCGCAGGTTGTCGGTAGCGTTCTGTGGCACAAACAGGATGGAGTGAGGCCATCGTTGAGGAGCTGTTTTCACAGTGTTCGACCTGGACGCCGAAGATGAGTTGATAAATCTTCGTTTGGCCTTGCGGTACTAGACAAGTCGAAAGCTGTTTTCCGAGGACTCGTCACCTGATGCGGTGTACAACTTTGTGTCCTCACTACCACTCCACGTATTTACTCGCTTCCTCGAACCGAAGTCCGCGGGTGAACGGGAACCGGGAGGATCCTCGGGGTGTTGTATATCCATCACCGCGATGGAGGGGGCGGTAGACCCCACAGGTGCAGTGAGAAGTTCAGAAAAGCACAGAGACGGGCGAGATGTGTTCCGCAAGAGAAGCACTTCGTCTTCTCCTCATCCATTGACGTGATGCAAGGGTAACGGCTAACCAACACCGCACGACTGCATGGGGGAACCGTCATGCATTGCCGCGCGTGCATGCACACGTGCTTTTACAGAACTACGCCAGGGTTGTTCATCTGGTGAAGGCAATGACTGGTACCGGGAGATGCATACAATCGGGAACCACGGATCATCAAGGCAAACACATGCCTGTAGCCAGACGTATCCCATGCATCATCATCATCATCATCATCATCATCATCATCATCATCATCATCATCATCATCATCATCATCATCAGCCTGGTTATGCCCCCTGCGGGGCAAAGGCCTCTCCCATACTTCTCCAACAACCCCGGTCATGTACTAATTGTGGCCATGTTGTCCCTGCAAACTTCTTGATCTCATCCGCCCACCTAACTTCCTGCGCCCTCTGCTACGCTTTCCTTCCCTTGGAATCCATTCCGTAACTCTTAATGACGATCGGTTGTCTTCCCTCCTCATTACGTGTCCTGCCCATGCCCCCCCATTTCTTTTTCTTGATTTCAACTAAGATATCATTAACTCGCGTTTGTTCCCTCACCCAATATGCTCTTTTCTTATCCCTTAACGTTACACCTGTCATTCTTCTTTCCATAGCTCGTTGCGTCGTCCTCAATTTAAGTAGAACCCTTTTCGTAAGCCTCCAGGTTTCTGCCCCGTACGTGAGTACTGGTAACACACAGCTGTTATAAACTTTTTTCTTGAGGGATAATGGCAACCTGATGTTCATGATCTGAGAATGCCTGCCAAACGCACCCCAGTCCATTCTTATTCTTCTGCTTATTTCAGTCTCATGATCCGGATCCGCAGTCACTACCTGCCCTAAGTAGATGTATTCCCTTACCACTTCCAGTGCCTCACTACCTATTGTAAATTGCTGTTCCCTTCCGAGACTGTTAAACATTACTTTAGCTTTCTGCAGATTAATTTTTAGATCCACCCTTCGGCTTTGCCTCTCCAGGTAAGTGAGCATGCGTTGCAGTTCGTCCCCTGAGTTACTAAGGAAGGCAATATCATCAGCGAATCGCAAGTTACGAAGGTATTCTCCATTAACTCTTATCCCCAATTCTTCCCAATCCAGGTCTCTGAATACCTCCTGTAAACACGCTGTGAATAGCATCGGAGAGATCGTATCCCCTGCCTGACGCCTTTCTTTATTTGTTGCCTGACACCTTTCTGATTTTGTTGCTTTCTTTATGGAGGACTGCGGTGGCTGTGGAGCCACTATAGATATCTTTCAGTATCTTTACATACGGCTCGTCTACACCCTGATTGCGCAATGCCTCCATGACTGCTGAGGTTTCGACTGAATCAAACGCTTTCTCATAATCAATGAAAGCTATATATAAAGGTTGGTTATATTCCGCACATTTTTCTATCACCTGATTGATAGTGTGAATATGGTCTATTGTTGAGTAGCCTTTACGGAATCCTGCCTGGTCCTTTGGTTGACGGAATTCTAAGGTGTTCCTGATTCTATTTGCAATTACCTTAGTAACTACTTTGTAGGCAACGGACAGTAAACTCATCGGTCTTTAATTTTTCAAGTCTTTGGCGTCCCCTTTCTTATGAATTAGGATTATGTTAGCGTTTTCCCAAGATTCCGGTATGCTCGAAGTCATGAGGCATTGCGTATACAGGGTGGCCAGTTTCTCTAGAACAATCTGCCCACCGTCCTTCAACAAATCGGCTGTTACCTGATCCTCCCCAGCTGCCTTCCCCCTTTGCATAGCTCCCAAGGCTTTCTTTCCTTCTTCCGGCGTTACCTGTGGGATTTCGAATTCTTCTAGACTATTCTCTCTTCCATTATCGTCGTGGGTGCCACTGGTACTTTATAAATCTCTATAGAACTCCTCAGGCACTTGAACTATCTCATCCATATTAGTAATGATATTGCCGGCTTTGTCTCTTAACGCATACATCTGATTCTTGCCAATTCCTAGTTTCTTCTTCACTGCTTTTAGGCTTCCTACGTTCCTGAGAGCATGTTCAATTCTATCCATATTGTACTTCCTTATGTCAGCTGTCTGACGCTTGTTGATTAATTTGGAAAGTTCTGCCAGTTCTATTCTAGCTGTAGGGTTAGAGGCTTTCATACATTGGAGTTTCTTGATCAGATCTTTCCTCTCCTGCGATAGCTTACTGGTATCCTGTCTAACGGAGTTACCACCGACTTCTATTGCACGCTCCTCAATGATGCCCACAAGACTGTCGTTAATTGCTTCAACACTAAGGTACTTTTCCTCAGTTAAAGCCGAATAGCTGTTCTGTAGCTTGATCTGGAATTCCTCTATTTTCCCCCTTACCGCTAACTCCTTGATCGGCTTCTTATGTACCAGTTTCTTCCGTTCCCTCCTCAGGTCTAGGCTAATCCGAGTTCTTACCATCCTATGGTCACTGCAGCGCACTTTGATGAGCACGTCCACATCTTGTATGATGCCAGGGTTAGCGCAGAGTATGAAGTCTAGTTCATTTCTAGTCTCGCCGTTCGGGCTCCTCCACGTCCACTTTCGGCTATCCCGCTTGCGGAAGAAGGTATTCATTATCCGCATATTATTCTGTTCCGCAAACTCTACTAATAACTCTCCCCTGCTATTCCTAGTGCCTATATCATGTTCCCCCAGTGCCTTGTCTCCAGCCTGCTTCTTGCCTACCTTGGCATTGAAGTCGCCCATCAGTGTACTGTATATTGTTTTGACTTTACCCATCGCCGATTCCACGTTTTCATAGAAGCTTTCGACTTCCTGGTCATCATGACAGGATGTAGGGGCGTAGACCTGTCCAACCTTAATTTGGTACCTCTTATTAAGTTTCACAACAAGACCTGCCACCCTCGCGTTAATGCTATAGAATTCCTGTATGTTACCAGCTATGTTCTTATTAATCAGGAATCCGACTCCTAGTTCTCGTCTCTCCGCTAAGCCCCGGTAGCACAGGACGTGCCCGCTTTTTAGCACTGTATATGCTTCTTTTGGCCTCCTAACTTCACTGAGCCCTATTATATCCCATTTACTGCCCTCTAATTCCTCCAATAGCACTGCTAGACTCGCCTCACTAGATAACGTTTTAGCGTTAAACTTTGCCAGGTTCATATTCGAATGGCGGCCTGTCCGGAGCCAGGGATTCTTAGCACCCTCTGCAGCGTTACAGATCTGACCGCCGCCGTGGTCAGTTGCTTCGCAGCTGCTGGGGACTGAGGGTCGGGGTTTGATTGTTGTGTTCACATAGGAGGTTGTGGCCAAGTACTGCACCAGGGTGGCCAATCCTTCTCTGGTGAGGGAGTGCTTTACCGGTTCTGGTCACCGGGATCAGGCCACACTCCAGGCCTGTTTATGCAATTTTATCAACAAGTGGATTTTTTGTAATCCGGTGGAAAATTGCGCGGCACCGGGATTCGAACCACGGTCCTCTTGCACGCGAGGCGGGTGTTGTACCTCTACGCCACCGCTGCAACCTGTATCCATGCGCTGTATCCGCTGTATCTCCATGCGCTGATTAGAAAATAGCACCTTTCGTTGTTTTCGTGGCGCCACGCAATGAATAAGAATTTCTAGATAATTTTCGGCGCACTTTAGATAAGAATGGCAGCATACATTATCTCCAGTTGCGGAAACGAAACTTATGCCGATGTGCAACATGATAGCTAATAATTCAGCGCACCCAATACTACTTACCAATTGCCCCCAGAATATATGGGCTTCGTGCTAATAAGCTTTAGTCTCCTCGTGGCCCTTGTCTCTCTGGTTGATAGAATTACGAAGTTAAAAACAAGCTCAAGTCGTCGTGTTGTAGTTCGCAAAATAAAAAGTAATGCTGCGCGTAGGACTGGAGTCACAGTAAGAGATACTTTGCTTCGATCACAGAAAAACATTCCTTGAATGAAATGCAATAACATCAGTTAATCGCCATAGCCTTGAATAATCATGACCACTTACTCTTCGCTGGTTCGATGAATCTGACCAAGGAATGGAACTCAATAACGCGTAGCTACTCCGTATCTACTACGTGCTGCTTGGGTAATTTCCCAAGGTGAGTACATGTGCCACAGTTTCGAGGGAGGCAAAACAAGTCGTCAGAGACCTTGCGTGTTGGTATTGAAGCGACTTGGCTTCTTTGCAGTGTCCGGGTTAGCCCTCACAAAGAAGCGACAACCCGTGGTCTAGGTTAACAAAAGCTACTTAATAAACAAACTTAACAAACTGGAAGGGACTGCGCGAACAACGAACGAATTCAAGACTAATAAACAAAGTTGTCCAGTCTCCCTATAGTTGTCACAGACCATTGCCTGACTGGCCTTTGCACCGGTGGGACGCATGGCCTCACGCACGCGCGCTTGCCGCGATGGTCTGAAACAGTCTCCTCCCTAAACCTTCTTAGTGGCAGACTATGAAACCTTGAGCATCTTTGCCCCAAGATGCGCTGAACGTCATGTGACCTATCGGCGCCCGCCATCAACGCAGCATGGTCACGTCGGGGCTACTGCTGATTCATCATTCAAATTAGCAATCGGCGGCATCTCGGGGATCCCGTCAGCATATGTAACATTCTGCGACAATTACAGATACGAAGATTTTTCACATCCACGTCCGACTACATTTTGGAGGTCAAATATAGAAGTTATACTTTAATTAAATCTCGTGTTAGCGCGGATCTCAAGCACAGACATTGATGGTCAACTGTCGACCAACAAATGAAGCCCCAGTCCGGAAGCTGAGAGTGCGGCCTGAGCCTTCTCTTGTTCGTCCGCTGATCATTATTTTACGGACGCATCAGAAGTAGGCGATGCACCGAAGTTGTTTATTGCGTGTCGAAAGCAAATTTAGAGGCAAGGATGAGGGCTATGCTGTGGCCGACAATGACGGCACGTCTAGCGAATGTAGAGACAATTAAATTACCCAACGGTACTGCACTGAGTAACTCCTCGAAGAGACAGAGAATAAACTTCAATGGAAAAAAGAAAATTAAGAAAAGCCTTGGCGATATGTCAGAGTCCTGTAGATTTAATTTTATGACCGTAAGCTCCCAAATTGCAGTGGTAATCTCGAACTTTTGTCACTTTTAAGAAAACCTGGTGGGTGCTGTCTACCCTGAATATTACCCACCGTGGTTGTTCAGTGGCTACGGTGTTGGGCTGCTGAGCACGAAGTCGCGGGATCGAATCCCGGCCACGGCGGCCGCATTTCGATGGAGGCGAAATGCGAAAACACCCGCGTGCTTAGATTTAGGTGCACGTTAAAGAACCCCAGGTGGTCCAAATTTCCGGAGTCCTCCACTACGGCGTGCCTCATAATCAGAAGTTGGTTTTGGCACGTAAACCCCCTAATTTTTACCCTGAATATAAAATAACGCGGTTTTGGGAATAAGAATGTCTACCATGGGACTGTATTTTTACAGAAGAGGTGGCTCGAAGACAGCGCTACGATATATTTGATAATCTTAAGTGCTTAGCTTACTTGCTGTCATTCAACAACGCCTTATCACGCAAGAATGCCATACCAGGCTTCCGTTATCGCACATGGTTTTCTTTATCAGTCCTTTTTCCTGCTCTCGGAAAACTAAAGCTTACTTAATAACCATAAAAGACATGTTCAACAGCGCATTCCGGATATTGTAACGCCCTGTCTTGAACCTCACCGAGAACATGGGCACCCGAAGTAGCCTTTATGTCACTCACTGCACGCATGGTGGACACCAAGACAAAATTATCGTTAAGAAGCACAGTTTAACACAACCGGATAAGAAAAAAAAACATCTTAGTACGTATTTCTCAACCTGAAAGTTAAGGAATGCGAGTAGTGTGGGTTTTTCATACCATTACAAGACAAAGCAGTCATGACCGACTGGCTTCTCTCACTCACTTAAACACACCACTTTAACTGTTTCCTACTTGATGATCGTGGATAACGCAAGTATTGCGGATTATTTCTGGTGTCTCACTTGCGTCCTTGAAGCTGAGTCGCCTTGAACGACAAGCGTACGCTCGTTTCTCTGCGCCTCTTGTATCTGCGACCCCATGTAAATTATGGAGGCACCAAGCTTCGCAGCAATGCGCGCACCATCAGACATTGTTCCCTGGTGGCGGCTTAGACAAGCATCCAAATTAAATTACCCTCGAGCGTTACGCAGTAGTCGTTGTATGGACGCCTGGAATGGCAGGTCAGCCAATTTTCGCTCGAGATTCACAAAAGGGCTCGCAGCCGGATGGTTGGAGCAGGAAGTGGCTCGAGGCTACGCAGGCACTGTCTGCAATCTGATTGCGCTAATGGCTTTTATTTCTGCCCAAGCTAATGCGGGGATAATGTATGCACGAAAAACGAGGAAGCGAATCGCAAACAAGCTGCTAAGTGCAAATGCCACCGACCGAGGAAACGCCGAGCAGGCTCCCTGCGCGTCGAGATAAGCTAATGTATTTTAAAGCAAATTCAAGCCCAATGAGAATGCGGTCGTGCAAACGCTTTAATTGCGAGTGCGCAGATCGCAAAACACATGAGTGCTCGGTTCAATACACGGCGATGGAAGTGTATTACAGCACAGCGGTTGTTCGGAGAAAGACAACAGTTGCGGCGGCATTACGTGACGCAGTTCGTTTCGTTGTTTTATTTCGTTACAGATCAGGCGCAAATGAACAAAGTTAAATTTTTATGTAATTTTCTTACGAATAAAAAGAACAACGAGACCAGACTAAATCAGAGGTTAATGCACGCCAGTATAAAACCTAGACGAGGCGGAAAATCTGCCTAGTATAGTGCTGGCGGATCTCAAATCGGTACTATTTCTACTTGGCTTGAAAATGAGTGATTATTTTGGGAGAAGGTTAAAGCGGAGGCTAACAAGTTAGGCTCAGCTGCCAAACTAAAGTACTTTAACGATGAATGATTGCCGTATCTGTAGCGCGTGATACCCATCCGAGAATTAAAGTGCGAAACAGCCGGGCGAGGGCAAGTACGCCCTGTACGGGTCTATGAATTCCTTTGAAATTTTCTCGCATGCTATAATCCTTCATAAGAGGAAACCTTAGTCATTGTTTATGCTAGCCAAATGACAAAGAGCGTTTATGAACAAAAAAAAATTGTGAATTCAGGCCCAAGTGCCGAATTCACAAAGCTTTTCCTTCGTAAGTGCTATTTGCCATTGGTTAGCTTCCTTCGCTTATAATATGTCCAATGTCAAGATTGGCTGGAATTCGCTTTTACGAGCAATTCTATGTAACATATTTTGTGAATACGGCCCCTGGAGTTGAATTCACAAAGACTTTCTTTCGTGGGTGCTCTCTTCCATTGGCTAGCCGCCTTCGCTAATAATATGTCCAGCATCAGGACTGGCTTAAATTTTCTGTTGCGAACAACTCCATCGAATGAGCTTTTACAGCGTGCGCTGTCATGGGCTTATTCTAATGGCCGTCTCGGTTGGCGATGGTGTGTGCTGCCGCCGCCGCCGCTGGCAAAAAAGAAAAAAAAAAAGTTTCTTGCCGGGGTCGAACGCGGGCCTGCTGCGCGGGAGTCAGCTGCGCTACCGCTGAGCCACGCCAGGGCTTGCGAGCTCGTGGCGGAAGAATTCCATATGCACGCGTTCTAGTGCGCGCCAGGAGACATGAGATGTAAGATGCGCGCCGCGTAGCGTCGATACGTGCACACTTCGCGTTGCAGTTGCATGCAGTTGATTACACTAGGTGGCACGCCATGCAGCAGTTGCATAGGTAGGGGTACAAGGGAGACAGAGATGTTTTGAGGAAGAAAAAGAAGATTAAGGAGATGTATACATAAATGCTGGAATGAAAAATATGTGTAGCCTACCTGAATAAATCAAACAGCCTAGACGTCTGTTTGTCACCGTCCTGTTTCAAAGGGGAAGCCAATAAATCAGCAGCAGCAGCAGGAGTAGCAGCCGCGCAGCAGTAGTAGTAGCATAACAACCATACGGTGCCACTTGTCTCAACTTGAAATGCGCCACACGCAGCGTTGGCACGTGCAAATTTTGCAGTGTGGTTGCGTTGTATACCACCAAGTGTGCCGACATGCAGCAGTTGCATGTTGCATGTAGCTGAACCTGGTCAACGCAAGCAGGATAGGTGACTCTGTGTCTTCGCCTCCTTTCAAAGGGGATGCGAAAAAATTCGGCAGCATGTTACACTCCTGTAACATGTGAAGGCAAAAGCCTGCTGCACACTTGGCAATGCGCCGTCTCGCATAGTCACGTTGCTGCTTTCGCAGTTAGGCTTTTCAGCTTGTTTTCGACGCTCAGCTGGGCTTCGCCCACTCGTATAGCAGGGTCAGACTCGCGCCAACGACGTTTTTCTGCGACTTTACGTTGCATCCACTCAGCAGGGGATTGTAACGTATGCTGCTCTGTGTGTTGTATGGGTGATTTCAATGAATGTATGCGCTGTTCGCTTCACTTTGCTGAGCCCTTGTAGGCTCAGCCTACCAGGGGTATGAGCCATTGCATTTTTTGTTTGCTTACGGGGGTGTGAGCCATTAAGAAAGTCGTGTCTGTGTGCCTGTGTGTTTTTACCATTCGACGCCGCGTTTCTCTACGTTGTATGCGTGATTTCAATCAATATATGCACTGTACGCTTCGCTTTGCTGACTGCTTGTGGCCTCTGGATTGGGAATGCGCCATTGCTGCTGATAGTTTTTGGTACCATTGGACCGTACGACGCGTTGTATTTCTTTTTTTCAAGGCCATCGGGGTATGAGCCACTTAAGGCTATCGACTTAATGATCATCGCAGCAGCATCGTATCGTACCACGGGTCAAGGGATGTGACGTGTGCACCGCGCAGTCTCGATGCCTGTGTTTACTCTTTGGTACACGTTATGGCGCCTCTTCGCAAAGTACGATCCGTCTAGAGGAATCACTTAGTCCAGGTAACTGTCACGGTGCGGCATTATTCGATTCGGTGAAGCACCGATCAACGGGCGCCAAAATGTCGTGGAAATATGGGCCGGCGAGCAAGACGGTTATTGCCGGCCACTCGGGCAAGCGGCTGAAAGAAGTCGAAGGCAGGTTTAGAGATTATTGACTTTTTGTCGTCGACGCAACCATGACGCCCGGACAGCTTTTTGTAGGAACCCCTGCGTATTCTCTGCCCCGCGCGTGCATTGAGAATCATCATGTAACCGCGCAAACGACTACGGACGAAGAAGGAAACACACAGGACAGGCGCGGACCTGTGTCCTGTGTGCTTCCTTCTTCGTTTGTTGTCGTTTGCGCGGCTACATGATTCATTCCAATATCGACCACCAACTAGCGCGCCTCTCCCTGTTAACTATAAGTGCATTGAGAAGCCAGCTAAAAAGGTGGGGGTGCGAATACTCTGAAATATGTGGTGTGTCTGTGCAATCCTGTGTCAACGAAGTGCTGACAGTGTATGTGGTGCCTCTGTGCAATCCCGTGTCCACGAATTGCGGACAGTGTATGTGTGCCGACAGCACCGTATGACATGCCGCCGTCGTTTCTCCTGTGTTTGTGAACAAACAATAGAGGCCCGCCACGGACTCAAGGGTGTGCGTGTGTGGTGCAATACGAGTGCGCGACCTCTAAATGGAGGGGATGATCACCCGTTCCCTCGCCCCTAATTAAAGTGGGCGCGGCCAAGACCTCGTGAGGAGCGGAGTACAATTGGATGAAATTGATTGGATCGTCACCAATATCTGCCGTTCCCCAACGCAGAGAACTAGGGTAGGAGAAGTAATTTAAACGCAGGTTTTAGATCGAGCTAAGCAGTGTAGAAGCTGAGCCTACAATCTGCTGAAAAGCGTCAAGGACCTAGTGCCGCTCAGTATCGCCTGGGCCGCCCAGCCGCGTCTGAACTCCGAGTTACTAGTTGGCGTAAGAGAGACAAACCAACGTCTGCAACGAAGCTCGCAGTAGTTCCCCTGAAGTTAGCTCAACCTGCTCGAGGGAAGACGTCAGACCTAGACTCCCGGGAAAGACAGCCCAGCAATCGCATCCACCGCAACGAGATCGGCTTGCCAGCGTTCTTCGGGAAAGCTCTGCCGTTGACACCACGCTTTATGGACTTGCTGCAGCTGCCCGGTCATGCGTATGCCATCATTTACTTTCTATTGAATTCTGTCCAGTTGACCACCGTTAAGTGTGTTTTGGGTAGTGTTAATTTCTATATTTACAGTTGACTGTTCGTTGTATTTCTTTCGCATTCATCATTGATCTAGATTAAGTGCATGTGTGTTAGTGTTCTTGAGTTTTTGTGTTCCTTTTAATCTTTGTGTCATTGTCAGTCAATAAATGCATTTTTTCTTTCTTTCTCCTGACTCCGACTCCTTCGCTGTGTTCACTTGAGTACAGGACGACCAACCGGCTTGTATACCCCGTCGACGACTTCGCGCCGTCGGCGAACGGGTGACAAGCCATGACAGTAACTCGACCCTCTAGTACGTGCTGCCGAAAATGGAGCTTCTATGGAGGCGCTCCTACAGCTTGCACTGTGACCCTGCTGCGTGTGCCGAGCAGGACTGTGACTTTTGAGGGGAATACGGGCGCTGATACTTTGATGAATTTGGTATATAGAAGAACACTGGGACAGCTGATATCCGTTTAGTAAAAGCGTAATGATGGTTCTTCAGAATGGTGTTACACTAAGTTGATAGATATCTACCAAAACACCTGGTGAGAGCTACACGTTTGTTATATATATATATATATATATATATATATATATATATATATATATATATATATATATATATATATATATATATATATATATATATATATATATATATATATATATATATGGGGAGATAATTTTTATGACTTACGGAATTTTTACAAATCGCCTATGGCAGATAACATAATTCTTGTTCTTGAGCTCGATTACTCGAAGAAGTGGACATTACCAGTACGAGAAATCGAAATGCATATATTATTTCCCAAAGTGTGAAGCCAAAATACATGGGTGTTCCAGTTATTCTTGTGCTTCATTGCAAAAAGAGCGTTTCGTTAAATTTTTTAGTGCGGCAACAGTGCTCCTAGGGCGAGTTTGATGGCTCATATCTTCGAAGCGGAGAGATGGCAAGGAGCAGTTGCGGCTGATCGACGTCCTTCTAAATGCTACCCATTATTTGCGCAGATTTTCTGCGAATTTTCGTCGTTTGCCTTGGCGTGGCCTGTGCTTCCGTTCCAGCGTGGTCTTACGGAATCCGGTGCGTATGCGCATTCCGCTCATCTAGGCGACGACGGTCTGAATATTTGCTTGGCTTTATCGACAAGGTCGCGGGATCGAATCCCGGCCACGGCGGCTGCATTCGATGGGGGCGAAATGCGAAAACACCCGTGTACTTAGATTTGGGTGCACGTTAAAGAACCCCAGGTGGTCAAAATTTCCGGAGTCCTCCACTACGGCGTGCCTCATAATCAGAAAGTGGTTTTGGCATATAAAACCCCATAATTTAATTTTAATTAATTTATCGACGGGGTCTGACGCCATTCAGCGTACTCTCGTGGGACCTGGCATAACCGAGCAGCCACAAGAATAACTGGAACGCCCATGTATTTTGGCTTCACACTTTGGGAAATAATATATGCATTTCGATTTCTCGTACTGGTAATGTCCACTTCTTCGAGTAATCGAGCTCAAGAACAAGAATTATGTTATCTGCCATAGGCGATTTGTAAAAATTCCGTAAGTCATAAAAATTATCTCCCCATATATATATATGGTGCCGTCCACACAAGCATACTAAAAAAATTCATCAGACCTTCCAGTCTGAGACGATGAGCAAAACGCGAACAAGGTGAATGCAGGAGCCAATGTTTCGGCAAGTGGACTTGTCTTCTTCAGCCTTGAAGAAGACAAGTCTTGAAGTCTTGAAGTCTTGACATAGCCTTGAAGAAGACAAGTACACTCGTCGAAACGATGGCTTCTGCATTCACCTTGTTCACGTTTTGCTCATCGTCTTGAATTTCCATCTCCCGCATTCCCCGTCTTTTCTTCCAGTCTGAGGTAAGACACACCACAGCTTCACTGCTCATCCTTCTAGACAATCGACGCATCTATGTATATTTAGGTATTATTATTATTATTATTATTATTATTATTATTATTATTATTATTATTATTATTATTATTATTATTATTATTATTATTATTATTGAAGGACAGAGAAAACGAATGCATGTTTCGACTGTGGAGTGATTTATACCCCTGTCACAGGGGCACCCGCAAACTCCTTTTAACTCCGTCGTCTCTATCTCGAGGGAGACGCACTCGGTGTCTCGCGGTCGCCCTTCCGCCGAGGGAGTTGAGAGGAGTCCAAGGAGGTCGGCGATCTCCCTCGGCGGCTGAAGGGAGTACTCTCGTGCCCATACTTGTTGCTGTAAAGCTGATAATTTAATTATTGTTTGCTTTTAAATTAATGTTGCGTGAGTTTAGAACGTTTCTCTTGAATTAAATAAAAGTTCAAGCATAATTCAGCGACAGTTATGCTTGCTGCTGCACAATACTTCTACCTAGGCCGCTTCGTGTAATGTTTTTGTCGTTTCTCAGGCCGTTTACACGAACCCTACAGAATTGGGTCGAGTCGGCTTGTCGAGCTGGAATATTCCTGACGAGTAAACGCAAACGCTAGTCGGTCGGACTGAACAAGCGTCGAGTCCAGCTGAGTCAGCCCGACTGCACGGGGTAGGTTGAACCAGCCCGACCCGTTTGCAGCATGCATGTAAACGCGCACGTGTCCGGCCAAGACAAGGCACTGTGCAGGGCAACCTCATCGTAGCGACAGGACCCACGAAATAGAGCTGTTGCAGATGGCAGCGGGGCACCGCAAGCCCAGTTCGAATGCGTTGATGTCTCGGCTCGACGCTGTGAGCCGTCGTTGTCCGGACTCGTCAGAAGCGAGTACATGTAGACGCAGTCACTTCGGGCTCCGTCACCTCGATTACCGTCTCGTCCCGCTCGCGTCGGGTTCGTGTAAACGTGACCTTTGTCGTGCTATAGCCGGGCAGTGGTCGGTGTGGTCACTCATGACTGACACCGCGGCACAGTAGACAAAATGAAAGGAAAGCCCACGAGATCACCGTGTACGAAAAGTTGTGTTTTGAGTATAGTTTGCAGCAGTTCGGGTAGCAGAACGCAGAGCCTGCTCGTCACGCTATGGTGGCTAGCCGCGCCGCAAAGGAAACCACACATAAGCACAGGGTGGCTAATGTCGCTGTCAGCAATCTTATGTTTAGCGAGCGCACTTTGATTCTTAATGAGGTGTATGTCTTTCGCGTCCAATACATTGAATAATATTCCTATGGAAGGATAATTATAATAGCTACGAGCGTAATTAAAGGTTACATTCTTGTACTTGCACAAAAAACAAACACCGCTGAATGCGCCTCTGGCGACTACTTTTAAAACCTGGTTATTGGCCGTGTGGCACGACCGCAACTTCCTTGAGGTCGAACTCCCCTTAGGAATTCTAAAGGAGTTCGTGGGTGAGCGTGTGACACGGGTATTCTTATTCGTTTATGAAGCAGTGACGTGTGCAAGAACCACCGCATGGCGGACGGGAACTCGACAATATTTACAGCTTCACTGAGAACTAACTAAATGTGATAAGTAAATGAAACTCGACGTAATGATACTGTCACGTGGTGGTAACGTTGAAGAACACAGTAGCAATAATGTGAAAGAGAAAACCAACTTTTATTGGGCGAACCGGTGCCCACAGAAACAGGCTACACTTATGGCACAACGATAGCGGCGAACGCGGTCGGCGATCGTCGAAAATCTGATCAGCGGGTCAAGCGCGTCGGCTTTTATACATCAGTCGTCGAATGTTCCAGAGTAATTGCTGGGACCCGCGGGCCTTCCACAAAGTTCTACATTATTCGCATCGCGCACACATGCAATCAGAATACACAAGGTTCGGTCACAGACAGCGGATGGAAGCATCGATAACATTCCAGAAACTTCCGATACATGCATGCAGGCGCGTTCTGCGCTATGCGATAACAATTGTTAGGCTGTGAAACGTGTCGCCCGATAAAGACAAACAAGTACTGTGTCAATACAGTCCTCTTAGAGGCCAATTTCAGTTTCATTCGTTTCGGGATAGTTTTGAGAAAACAAGCGTTACAGCCGTTTTCTTTATCCATACTCCCTCCGTAGACGGCCATGTGTTGACAGCAGATGGGAATTTTGGAACGTTTGCAACTTCACTGTGAAATAATTACGACAAGCAAATGAAACTCCGCATGATGATAGAGTCGTCTTAGCGGCCAATTTCAGTATAATTTTTTTCCCACGATCTACATTGGGTTGAGAGCTACAGAGCATTCGCGAGAAACTGGAGACGATAACGTTTCCGTGTCGACGTGACGCGTAGAGGGACGTAGTACATCGACCACCGACGGAGAGTAGCTATTAAATCTTCGCTGTAGAACAGCACAAGTGCTTCGTCTACATTTTCGTAGAAGAAGCATATTCGTGTATAGACCTCACATTGGCCAAGAACCTTTCCAGGGTCGCCAGGGAGCCACTGGCCGTATATAAAAGCTGCCATAAAGCGATAGTCACCTTGGTGACCAAATAATAAATATAAAGAAGCACACAAAATATTGTTAAAAATTAAAAAAAAATGATTCACTATGCAATATTATAAATCAACATAAAAATCGTAAAATAAGAAAATAGATTGTGGTATGTGTCTTTTATTTTCATGAAGTCAAGATAATTTTTATCAACATATTTATCGCCATATATACAGATCCGATGGTCATCCACCTTCATAGAGTGGAATGGCTCTGAATTTTTGATGACATGAGGGCAAAGCAGGATGAGTTGATGGCTATTAACTGCGCCCTCACCGCAATACATGAGGCGTTGGAAAAGAAAGTCGCCGATACGGGACATTATTCTCGACTGAATAATGTTCAGATCAAACGCGTTCCTGTCACGCAAAATGAAGATTGCTTTGCAATTTTGAAGACCATTAGCCATGCCATCGATTGCCCTGTTTCTCCCTCTGACTTGGAAGTGGTCCATCGAGTAGCCACGAAGTCCAAAGAAAAGAATATTATCTCTAGCTTTTGCTGCCGCGAGAAGAGCGACTTTGTTCGTAAAGCCCGCAAGACCCTCCTACGCACTGGCCAAATTGGGTTTTCCGGTAACTCTGGGTCTGAAATGTACGTCAACGCCCACCTGATTGTTGATAACGAACGTTCGTTTTCAAGAGCACTAGCTCTTTATAAAGGTAAGTGCTCGTAGCTTCCCTGGACGTACGATTGCCGGATTGAGGCTCGTCAGACTAGCAGCAAATTGGAAACGACAAGACCCCTTGTCGAAACGTTGGCTCCCGCTTTTACCTTGTTCTCGTTTCGCTCAGCAACAGTAGAGTGTTTCTTACGAAGTCCGAAAACGACATATGTGTTTTAAACAAATTCGCGTGCCACTCATCCAACAGCCTTTTTCCCCCCGGTTCTTGTTTTCTGAGCACCTTCGATCTGATGCGTTTTTCTGCTGTCGAGTTCATGTCTTTGTTTCACGACATACTTTCAATTCCCGTAGCCTGCTATGGAATATTGATAGCATTAGTGAATTTATTGGCTTAGCGAATCATTCTGTATCATTCATATGTGTATCTGAAACTTGACTTTCTTTTGGCGGTGCTTATCTATACGGTTTACCGTTATACAAGTCTGAGTACTGTCACCGTGCACCTGATGCTCACGAAAGCTCAGCCATATTGATATCTCCTGACATCAATTACACTCGTAGACTAGATCTTTCCATTCACATTTCATATTTCGAATTGGTTTAAGCCGAAATCGAGCAGCTTTACTTCACACATAACCGAAAGAATATAATTCTTGCTAGCATCTCGTCGCACTCCTTCGTCATTACTTGCCAAATTCTTATCAGCTGTTGAGACCGTCCTGAACAGTTCATCTCTAGCGAAAAAAACATCCTTTTAGTAGGAAATATCAACATAAACTTATTCAATTCTAATGAGTAGCATCACTGCGTATACTGATTGCCATTCAAGGTAGGGATTTGAGTGCCTCTACTCTGAGTAAAACGGCCCCCGCAGACGGCGCTACGGCTTTCTGCACAAAACGCAAACGCGCGGCCAGAGAGAGAGCCAAGACAGAGCCGACAGCAGCGCGAAAGCAAAACTATGGTGGCTCGCGGAAAGGAAAGCGCACCACGATAAGCTGGTTCTTTATTTTATGACGCCAACTTCGACGCTCGTTGCAATGGATGGCCCTGACAACGACACATTAGCTCGCGATGCTGGGCTCGAGTTCAGCGATTTAAGCACTGATGAACGTGACCTGGTGTTGAGGGCTCGCGCTGCCGGCGTCGTTGCGTACTACTACGAAGATGGCCTGTTTTGAAAGGCACTTCACGCGACTTCAGTAAGTCGGCATTGAACTCGTAATCTTCTGGACGAAAGTGCAGCGAGCACACTACGTGATTTTTCGGCTCTTTGCCAGCGCGCTGTGACAGAGGTACGGCACTTAACCACTTCGGAGGGAGAGGTTCACTCGTTGGCACACAGTGATAAGTAACGTTGGATTCGCCGCTGAAACTGCCCTTGGCCAAGTTCCGCGGACCGTTCGCGCATCCCACGACATCACATGGACGCGGCATTCTCGCTGCTTGTTCCAAATGCAAGTTTCACGAGCCAGCCGGACCACCGCAGCACGACGCGATAAATAAACAACTGAAACTCCAAAGCGGGCGCGGCGCAAAGTCGAGCGCGCAGAGTCGAGCGAAAACGAAACCTTTCGATCATCCATACTACTCAAGGGTAACGTCAAAATGTTATTTTTTTTTCTGAGAATCGAATAGAAGTAGACAAGTGGCATTTTCTTCCGTCTTATAATCTAAAGAATTATCTTTTTAATACGAGTAGTTGAGTACTAGTGACAAATTATGATGAGGAGTGCTTTCGCCATCGGGCTAGTACCGGAATGTCGCGGGGGGGGTCTCAAATCATGTCATGCATTTACCTCAATTTCTCGGTTACTAAAGCTCTGTTCGCAATTATATTGACGCCTTAGACATTCTAGAGCATTGCTTTATCGCTTTAACTTGACTTTCTGGTAACCTTTAGTGTCCCTTTAGGAAGGGAAGATTTCTTTTAATGGAAGAAACCATGAGGCGAAACGTCTCATAAGGGCTACACAAGCGCTAATCGCCATATATTTCGGTACTCTGGCAAAGCAGATTGACAAGAATCCATACGTTTAAATGAACGTTTCATCGAAAGCACATTTACACCCACAATGTAAGTCGGATTAACAGATCTAAATTGAACATATGAACTAGGCTTGAAAGAAATATTATAAGGTCTTCTGAGGCTCTCGGTTTCTTCCCCCTGTTCACTTCCCACTTTCAGTTGTTTTGCACTGCTTGCATCTATCTTGATTTATAGCAAGTATGTGGGGGCCTTGCGCCACTTTCGGGCTCAATTCCGCGAAAAGATACACGATAACCGCACTCAGACCAATAGCGCAGGCACGTGCGGAGTTACCTTGCTCTTAAGCATTAAGGCGAATATGGCAGCGAGCACATGTGCCACCCATGAGTCTGGATGAGGACGATAAAGGACTGCAACTTTAAAAAGAAGGGGCTCCCCTCAGCCTCCGCCCCCCCCCACCAAACCTCTTTTTTTTTGTTGAGGAAGGCATACAAATAATGATCAAAATTTTTTAATATGACGCAGTGTAGACATAACTGCAGTACCCGTCTGTGAATTAGTGTCGATGCTTGAGGGGGAAAGCTTGCGTGAAGCATAATCATCATGGTTTCTTTTTACAGCATAATGCGCCTGCTGCCAAAGCTGCTAAGACAACCAATTTAAAACAAAATCCACTGCGCTGACCATCCGCCACACGGACAGATCTTGCTCCATTTCAGGGCGTTATATTTCTGAATCGTTGATAAATTCGAATAGAAGGAATTCCCTAAAGTACTGGTGGCTGAGTTTCCCTAATCTCTATTACTTTAAGGACGTCATTGAATAATCCTATGGAGAATAATGAACATCATATAAGATGGCAGCTTCAAAAAATATGAACGCAACACAACTGGCATAAATGAGAAATAAAATGTCGTATGAGATACACTATTGCAGGAGCGAAATTAAATTATCAATGGAATTGGGCCGATTGCAATCACACCCATAAGAACAAGTTTCGAAGAGATATCTACAGCCGAGCAGTAGCTCAATTACCACCCATCACATTTTTGCAGGTGTATTACAAATTTACACGTGTGTCTTGCTCACCACATGCAACTTCTCAGTGGCCACGTTGAGAAAATAAAAAGCTTGGGTGAAATTCGTTTACCGTTAAAGCTAGCACATTTCAGCATCATTGTACGATTACTGCTTCCTCTCTTTGCACAGATGCATGCTCAGCATCACATCGACAGTGACGACACTTTTGTGCTTCCGTCCGTTATGAAAATGTATTCCGTGCGCCTGATGACTTGTAAGCACTCTTTCACATTAGTCCTGAAATATTTTTGGAGTGTTTAATGCCTGGTTTCTGAGTAAGTTATGTTTTTCCGAAGGAAATTTGTCAGTTTCTCTTTTTGTTGTTGTTGATGGCATGTGATGTGCAAGTTGCTATTGTGTTTCGAACATGTTTGCAATTTGTAAACAAATGTTTCTTTTTAGTATGGTTGATGAATTTTCTTTTGTGCGGATAATGTGTTTTAAAAGAGAATTCACCAAAATTCTGTAAAGAAATTTTAAATGAAAGATATGCAGAAAGGCACTTAGAAGAATTAGACCAAAAATGGTTGGAGACATACCACTACTAAGACATGAAAGTCTGAGCACTAAATCACAAACTGAGTACCTTACCACAACAGCACGCCTGAACACGTCAGTTGCTGGATATTTTACCTTGTGAAAAGTAACCACCACTGCCTACGCTGGTATTTGCATCCCGCTCATTGACAAGAGGCAGGTGAATCTTCATACTCAACTAAAAAGTACAATAATACGTCTTTACAGCGGAGAAAAGTGCTGTCGACACTCGCTCCTTCTTGAGCATTGAACAGACACCGTACGAAGGAAACGTTTTACTTGAAGCCACCTTGGTCATAACTTAAATTTAGGGTAATTTTTTTTCGTAGGAATTTATTCTTGAGCCCTAGTGCGCCGTTCACGAACTCAACTGTTTTGATAGGTCTAATCTACGGCCGAACGAAACATTTTTGGCTCTAAGTTAGACTGGTGGCCGGCTAAGGTTCGTTAGACCATTTGAACTTCGGAAATGCTTTGATGTTCATTTTGAGCCCAAATCAAACAAACAGGAGCGTAAGCATTGTCACAGCTCGGTTGATGGCGGGGAAATTTCTTGCACGGAGCGGCCAGAGGTCGAACGTCCGTTGTAATGATTATATCGTCGCCATATTGTAACTACAAATAATTTAAAAGCCCTTACATTAGTTACCTATACAAACCATGCTATGCTAAGCTTGGTCAATTTAGTAAAGTCTAATTATGCAACGACGCTTCATGGCAGTCGTAAGGCACTGGAATAACATTCGTACAGTTTCACCACGCTAACCTTATGTGTATTCGCGCGTTGAGTGCCTGTTGTGGAAATAATGCTGAAACACACGAACTTGACCCGTGAGGCCACACACAAAAAAAATCTGCTTTGCATTGCACAAGAAAAACGTTGCGTATATTCCCAAATAAGCGCCTGCTGTGAAGCCAATGCTGCAACAGATCCCAATGCTGGAACAGATATTGATTTTCGCATGGAATTCTAATGACTTTTAAGGAAAGAATTAGGAGCACACTGGATAGTCCAAAGGTATGGTCACAAAGGATGTGTAGGAATTTCCAACACTTTGCTTGAGTCAGCACCACCATGCGACGCTCTCCATATAATAAGCCATAGTTCAAGCAAAGAACTGAGTCCAGTGGCGTGTGCCATGTAGTGGCTACACGTGAGAAGGAGATGGAGACCGGACGCAGAGCCCACTTTCATCAAGAGGCTCGGCGACCAGTCAGCGCCAATTTGATTTTATTGTCATGAACAATCCCGATATTGCAAGTGCCCTGTATTTCCTAACACCATCCTAATTTTGGGCAAGTGAAGCTACTAGCAGGTGACATGCGACGGCTCCTCAGAGTGAGCACTGGGAGCTGCTCCAAGCAAGCTCTTCGCCAAGTTCGCGGCAGCGCCTTTGGTACCGGCACACGATGGCACCAGCCCTGCAAGAGCATAGTTCGAGCATTTCCAAGCGCACCAGTTCATATTCGAAACCGACATTAGCGAAGTGGCAGTTGCGATAACAGCATGGACTTGGTATTGAATGTGACGTCAACTCCGTCTCGAACGCCATCGATCGCGACACTGGCGCGACATTGCCGCTTCGTCTGTACTACGTCGAATAATGTTTCCCGACGTGGAATTGGGAGTGCACATTTCACAAAAACCAGCTGACATGAAATAGAGGCCCATATGACATATCAGCTATGCCTTCCAAGCAGTTAGGAAGTATGCACTTTGCAAATGAAAGAAGTCACATTCGCACTACTTGATGAGTATGCTGCGACAGAGTACCTGAATGCTGAAGTTTGAATATGTATGAAATGTATGCTTTCTCGCGATGATATCCGGATTCCATAGTCAATAACCCTTCTTCAGTCTAGTACTGAATCGTCGGTTAGCCACCGCGACACTATTTTACAACGAAACATAGAACTATCAAACAAATGTGCCTTCCTTCGAAATTTTTCGCCAGAATATACGCCCGAAAAATAATGGACGGTATAGGCAAAACAGGCACTATTACAAGTGGCGTAAAGCTCTGATGGTCAGATAACAGAGCAAACAACATAAGGATGAGCTAAAAGCGAGCAACGGAGTGTTGAAATGAGGCCCTTTCCCTGCGACATTTAGTCCTACACTGCGTAGTCGAAAGCACGGCTAAGCAAAAGTGTCACAGCTGAAGAAATGCCTGAACTGGAATCGCACTCGTTTCTGAGCCACTACGACAGTTGGGGAAAGACGCAAGGTAGATCTAGCACAAGCTTTTACTCAAATATTTATTCTGTGTCGTCACTGAAACAATGAATAACGTGTTCTCTGAATTAAGTACGTGACTTACAGGAAAGAAATGTTTACATGTTTCTACATGTTAGCAAATCTTGCTATTACGTGAAGTCCTTCGCACTGATTTGGCATTCGGCAAAGTTACCGTTCTTTTGCATCGAATCAAATTTTCAGGTGCAACTAATTGATGACTATTCATATCACACGGTTGTGCAGGGGCTGACTGCGTAAACAGCAAGACATTCTCGGATGTTGTAGAGGTTCATCATCATCGTCGTCATCAGTATTATCATTATCGACAGCAGCATATTAAATGCACACTGCCGCGTGAATGCTTATCACAATGATCTAGAATGACTCCTGTCTTGCGGCGTCATCTAATGCCATCCTATGCCTGTCAATTTCTTAAATTCATTCCCTTGCCATTCATTTAGTAACAGGCCACCAGTTATGTTCTTCACGTATTACGCAGCCTGCGCAGGCGCGCTATAACGTAAGACTATTCCAAACTTTTCTATTCCAATTCTGCAATCAGCCCTCCGCGATTGGTCAAAAACATTTTTGGACCATCTCCAGTTCCTCTGTCTGTCACGCGACGTCAAGAAACCGCGATAGGTCCCCATCTGATATGACGTGTACAAACTGATTATGCATGATTTTACCGAACAAAAGAGAAAATAGTTATTTCGGTTTTGACGCCTTTTTGCCATTAGCCCTCGGTTATTGGTTAAAAGTTTTTGGGCTGCACTCACTTAACCTGTCTCTCACGCGACGTCATAAAACCGCAAAAACTCCCTGCGTCAAAGTGACGTGCCCGCATTAAAGATGCATTAATATGCCGAACAAAACTGAATTTTCTTCTTAATAGCCGCAAGCTGCCCCGTTCCAAAAGGAACAAAAGATGGCTACCGTCGATAGCTCAGGCACTCGCTGCTCGCACCTGCCAGAGACCATGGGTTTATTTGCGTGTAATAAAACTTTTTGCATGTCCGTGTAACGTTTTCGGGCACTTTCGGCCCGTTTGCGACCTCGTTCGGCCAACTTTTCTTTGCTGAGGATCCGTTTTAGCATCATTCTTAAGCTTCCGCTGCATGCCGCCGCGATTGTCGACGAGCAACCGCAAGCTAAGGTCAGGGAAGGCGGACCAATCGCCGACGTCGGCACCACCCTCTTCATCAGGTTATCAATTTTCAGTGCATTGGCTCGGCCCCATTGAATCCCTCTCCACTTGAGCGGGCTCCTCGCCCCTTGTCAGCCAATTAGATAAGACAAGCCGCTCAGTGTAGGTTATGTTATTCGATTTTGAAGAAAACAAGAATGACCTCCTATGAACGAGGAGAGCGTTTGATTCGTCTGTTCAAACAACCCTGCGGGTGACTGCCCGATGCTTGCGTCAGCGGTTACGCAAATTTCACGTCAGGAGATTGGAATAAAAACATATTGGAATAGTTTTACGTTATAGGGCTCCAGCTCCATTTTTTGTCTTAATTTCAACTAGAATATCGGCTATCCCCGTATGCTCTCTCATCCACACTGCTCTGTTCCCGTCTATTAAAGCTACGGCTATCACTCTTCGTTCCGTTGCTCTTGCATGGCCCTTAGCTTCTTCTGTAGTTTCTTTGTTAAAATATTTCTACCCCCATGTCAGTACTGCTAAAATGCACCGATTACAATCTGCCACAAATAATTATTGAAGAATTCGATTAGTTGTTTTCAATTATAGTAGAATCTCATGATTACAGTCTACCGGTAAAATTGAATTATCTCAAAGCATCCAGCTTGAAATTAAACACTTTTGCACATTTTTATGGAACACGTAAGACAATGTACCTGGAGTCGTATTCGCAATGACGACTAAGGCAGAAAACTTGCCTTCAAAAATGTTCTCTAGAAATGCAGTTCTGGAATAAAAGAAGCAAATAAGTGACACATCATTTATTGAGAGATGGTCTTAAGCTCACAGCCAGAGTGCTAAACTGAACATTTTTTTTGTCACAAGTGGCGCACAGCGTAAACGTTTATTCTTGCCTTGAAAATCAGCCACGCGAATACCGACTCTGTCTGCATTCATTCGGAAGTCAAACGTCGATCCCTCTGCAAAGACACGGCCTAATTATGAAACATTATAAGGATCATGTGACATGCACCAATGATCGACACGTTCATTAGGCAAACTACTTGCTTTGATGCACACACCATGATTCATTATTTCAGACAAGAGCTTCCGTAATAAATAAGCGGAAGGCTTTCCAGATGGTGTTGGCGTCTCAATCAACGCGCCCATTTTAATTCAACGCGACTGTCACGAATGTAACCCGTGGAAAATAGTTCATACTAGCTCTTTCCACCGTACAAGATGTGCTTAACGTTGTGGTGTATGAATTATAACTTGTGAAAACAAATCGAATACGAATAGAATAATGATGATACCGAATCGGGAATACGAATGCGAATTGAAATAGTCTTCGAATAGTGAGACAACTTCTTTCATTGCACTATTACTCGAGTTGCGCAACGTTTTACTTGAAACGCTGTGAAATTTCAATCAACAAAAAAGGAATGTTAGAACGCTATGCCCTAAAATGAGATCCTATATAAAAGTGACAACAGTATTCAAAGTGCTGTTTTGTCACTATCTTTTGAATGCGGGAAAAATTCGAATGTTTAACAAAATCTCAGCTTTACGAGCAGAACGAGAGTACTGTACTGCGGAGAGTGTGGTCAACAGAAAGCTCCGCTGACAGAATACGACACATAAACCAATTTCCTAACGTTCTTATAATAATGTCTGTTTGGTGGCAGGTGAGCATCGATATCGCAAGAGCAATAAGCAGGAATATTGCACCGACATCAGCACTGTACAGGAAGTGTTATTAAAGCTCGGCTTATGCGTTAGACCACTGTTCGCCAAGGCTGTAAACGACAAAAACGAGCCACTTATGTTTTAGTTTTTCCCAATTATTTGAAAACTATTCGATAAATATTTGATGCGTTGAATATTAACTCTTGGATTCCAGCACCGAATCGAATAAAATTAGATTGGGCTCGTTATTCATAATTTTCTAATGACCGGCCACTCCTAGAGTGTTGTACTGAAAATACGAGGGGAAAATCTGGCACTATAGTGTCTGCACGTGCCACCAGTATGTGGCTGTTCATCCAGTATTGGAATGGCAAACAATGCAATGATTTGCCCAAACATCGTTCTCACGCTTTCAAATGACCTTGTGGATTCATACATTAGCCTCCTTAAAGCTAATTGTTCAATAGAAATTCACGTTATGGCGATATTTAGTCTAATTTATCCTCTAACATCGGTAACTCGATTTCTCTTTAGAACAACACGAACAAAAGTGAGTGATCAGGATATCTCAAAAAGATCTAACGCATAACGAGTGTCATTCAACTTGATCCAGATTTGGCGATATGCACAATCGAAACTTTTGCCGTTGACTGCTCTGCCGGAAATTACGCAATGAAATAAATTAATACGGAACGTCTAACACTTAGCGCTACGAGACTAGCAGATAACATAATTTAATCATAAATAGCAACAAAATAAGCCGCAATGTGCAAGAAACGATTGCAGCACTAGTCGTGCCTATTATGTGAAGTTGTAGCTCATATCGCTCAGGAATTAATTATTTTAAAGTGGAGTATACTCTACCTCCATTATCACATAGTACGCCACGAGCACATGGTCCGAAGTTTCCGCGATAACGCATACAGTGGTGTGCGCGACAAATTTGTGACCTGAGAAATGTCACAACGAAAAAAAAAAACGATATCCCATGCACGCTGGAGTGAAAACGACGAACTCACGTTTACCTTAACAGAATTCATCTCCGGCTGTCTAAACCTTTCCGTCAGTGCGCGAACAAAGGCATCGGCTCACAAGCACATTTACACCAATACTTTAGTGGTCGATTTTGTTACGTACATGTTACAAAAACATGCAGTGTTAAAACGAACTTTCACCAATCAACAATTTGCTGCGCCACAACGTCTTTTCTTTTCTTTTGTGGGGCGGAGGCACCGAAATGAAAGAACGCAAAGGAAAGCACCTTGGCCAGAATTGAATGCCAACTTTGGGCACTTAATGTGGCTATCTAATCAATATCGACGAAAAGGTGAGACGCTTGGGCCACAGATAACCATACTAATACTACTCGGTATCCTACACCCGCGAGGCAGAAGACTTTCCGGAGCAGTTGCAATAACATCGAAGTGACGGTGATACCCTCAAGCGAAGGCGTTGCAATTCGTCGAGTACCCACAGTGATGGCCGCGAGCGATCATCGCTTCTTTTTCTCGTCTGCTGGCCAGAGAGCGTCCAAAACTCTGAGGCCAAAATCCACTCGGCCAGGGCCAAAGCGCGCCACGCGGCGGTCGGGCCAACAGGAGAAAAACGCATGCGCTCTGGCTGGCTTTGGCAGCCCGCGGGTAGCGAACACAAGAAAATTGGAGAGGCTGAATGAGTCCTCGCGAATAAATGTCAAAGTAGGAAAAAATACATAAGCACATAGTTAACTTTGCTCGCTTCATTTTCTCGATATGGATGCTTTGGCGCAAGTGAAAAAAAAATGTTGATATTCTTTTCTGTGACATGACGCCACAAATCACCCACCACAACTCTTCGTTCCATCGGTCCTTGTTTCGTGCTTTGTCAACTTGTCTGATAGTGTGTTGATTTCGCCTATCTCGTTGTATGGTCCGATTTACTACTTTAGAAATGTCAATGCAACTTTGATGTCAAATGTTTATAAGAACATTAAATCCACAAGGTTCCGGAATCGAAAACCTAAAGCACGACTTTAGAAATGTCAATGCACCTTTCACATCAAAAGTTTGTGAGAACCAGGGTTGCCAGATGGGGCTATTATTAGCCAAATCGGGCTACTATTTATGCGGGTTGGCGTAGAAAATTTCGATTTGGCCACATGGCTATATTTGCGCTATTTTTGTCTTTAGGACTTCCGAGTCCTGAGGAGCATGTCAAGACACAAAATTAGAGAACTCTGGTTTTAGAAAACCCAAAGATCATTACTGCTACAACAAAGATATCTAGGCAAACTCGAAGGCTGTGTTTTTAGGCAGTGTCGGTTCCTGGAGCATGGTGTTGTCATGGCTGCCATACGTCATTCCAGCGCCAATCTCTCTTTTTTTTGCGTATTTTCCAGCTGTAGTGAATAAAAAAACGGGATTCGATATGCATAATCGGTGTTTGTGCTAGTGCTACGTCCATAATTTGTTTTTTTTTAACAGATCACAGTGATGGTTGGGAAAGAGTGCGAGCCAGTTGTAATGGTATATATACGAGGGACGTTCCAAAAGTAAGTTTCGTCATTTTTTTGAAGAGAAGATGGTACAGCAGGTGAAATTGTCGCCACAAGAGTCCACGCCAGTTGCTGGTTTAACTCGGAAAGACCGCCAGCGGAGGTCGAACGACGCATGCGCAGAGCGCCGAAGTAGAGAGAGTAGCAGCAGACCGGCGGTGCCCGAGGTTATTCGAGTACAAATCACAATGGCAGACAGACTTGTGCTGACCGCGTAGTCTCGAGTGGAAGTGCGTGCTGTTATCCGGTATGAATGCGCACCTGTTCCCTGCATTGAAAGCCGCACTCTCGGAACGTCACTTCCAAAACAAAGCTGATGTGGAGCAGGCTGTGCGACAATTCCTTGCATCGCAGGGCACCGGGTTTTACCTGAGTGGTTTCTTCAAACTGATTGCAGGCTACGACAAATGTTTCAGTGGCGACTACGTGGAAAAAACACTGCCATGATGCCATGGTGTATCTCATTGGCAATGAAGTTTCCGTGTGAAAATAAATGATAAAGCTTACTTTCGGAATGTCTATCGTATAGTGTTCTCCTGACTTCCTATTCTGATGTATAATGCTTGAATTTGTTAGACACAGGGGTTTACTTTGTACTTCATGACAGCCGGGCGCGAGATAGAAAATCGATTTTGTGTGTTCCCTAGTGGCATTACATTCTTTTTTTTTTCAAGCCGCACTGAAAGTAAAGGTATACAGCCCCCTCAGAAATTTGTCAACACACACCTTCGTACCTGCATTCACAGAGACTTATGTACACGTTTTCACATTGCGCGAATCTTGCCAGCGAATCTCTGCTTAAAAAAGTTGGAAGGCGCGTAAGCTTCACCATTAAGAATGGTACGCGATAGCATTCAATGATTCCCGAATGCTTCACACACTTCCCGGTAACTGCAGCTTATGTAACCGTAATCTTTACCGGGAAGCACCGGCGGCGAACGCTATGCACGAAGGCGAGCTTTGTCGTTCTTTTTTGATGGTGTGCAAGGAACCGAGGGGTCCGTGCGATTCCTACTGACAGACCTCGAGCGGCAGCTGGAAAACGCTATCTCGTTTCCGCGTAACAGAATTATGTTTTCTCGTATATTCAAATTACAGTCCGATGCTCTCATATCTGTAGGTTGTGTGTAAGTCGTACTTTACGACTTGTCTGCGTATTTTACCTTGAGAAATTCAAATAATTCGGTAACTTCCTTGCGCCACGTGGAGGACCTGCGTGGTTGGGTATGCATGGTCCGAGATTCTTTTTGCCGAAGCGACGTCCGACGCTGGACGCCGTGCGCCGGAAATCGACGCCGGAGTTTCTGTGACAGGGCTCCCTTAAGACAGAACCCCATGAGCGCAATTTCGTGCGCGACAGCGACGAGCAACGGCTCCGAGCGACGGATTGGGCCATCTCGCGAACAGGTCGCTCGGTCTTGTCGCGCGATCGCTCGGTTCTGCAAATCTAGAATTCGTCGCTCGTCGCCCGGAAGTGCTATGAGCGACTAGCCAATAGTAGGCAGCCGGAACGGGATGTACATTAGTGACGTACTACCGGGTTCCTCACGTGCGCGCTTCTCAGTACACAAACGGAACGAGCGGAACGAGCGAACTATCGAATTTTGATATGTAAACGAAAAGAAACTTACTGCAAGACCCTTCAGAAATACTTTATGTTGCTTTGTACAGCCAAACAAATCAACTTAAATAATTATAGCAAGTGCCTCGCCAGGTTTGGCGCTAACTCGATCCCTAATACCGGCAACACTGGAGAGCCGTCGCGCGAAGCGGTCGCTCGCTTGGAGTTTGACTTCTGGGGACGATCGAACGCGACAGCCATCTCCATTTCGTCGCTTGTCGCTGTCGCGCTCAAGGTCGCTTCCATGGTGTTTATACTTTAACGCTATCGCATTACTATTGTGCAGTTCAACTCTCTTCGATACTAATACCACCTGGATGATTGCCAGCACCGTTGTCTAAGTGGGGATTAAAACTATCAACATTAATTCAACTCTTCAGGTGGCGCTGTGGCTGGTAGTTCCATGCTACGGGTGGGACGTCCAGCGTCGTCCTGTAATCCAAGCGCAGCTCGGGTGGTTGGTCCAGTCACAGGTGGATTTCCCCCCGTCCAAATGGATGGGGCATCACGGTGTGTGCATAAACCATGTGGCCTAGTCTGGAGGAACACTTGCGTCTTGGCAGCTGAAGCCGGAGGGTGTGGCGACCCTCTGTAATCCAGCTTATAGGAGGCCGTGCACGTCGTTCAATGGCAGATAGTAGCACAATGCTAGAGCTGGTGCCTAAGGCCGGGGATGGTTGCGCCTCCTTGTAATCCAACCATAGAGGCCGACACAACCATCCGAAAGGTAGGTTAGGGATGAGAGGCGAGGTACGTCTAGATCCCAGGTGTCATGACAAGCTTGCCATCTAAAGCTGGGGGACCTTGCGAGTCCCTGTAATCCAGCATATTCGAAGTTGCGTGAGTGAAATCGAGAAGGGTTGCATGTGTGTGCCTCACCGAGGGGCAGGAGATTCACACAAGTGACAGGTGACTTCGCTGCGAGAACGGGCGCTCTCGTTTAATCCAAGCCGGTGATTAGGATCAAGGAAGCGCTGCCTGTGTCGAACCTCGGAGCCCCCCCCCCTTCACTTTCCGTGGCCGCCACGGGCAAGACTGTAAAGTGCCTAGGAGGGCGAGAAAGTGAAACCAAGCCTTTGTGATTGGTAGTAATACCGTAAGGTGACTATCGGGAGCTTCTTATTGTCAGGACTCTGGCCTCCTGTCATTGATTCGGTAGGTCCTCAGAGGAAAGGGTCGGCGGTCAACCCACCCATTATAAATATAAGGGGAGAGATTTCTGCCCAGCAAGAGGTCTGGTGTACAAGGGCATCACCAAGCTCGAGGACGCTACGGCGCCCGGCAGAGGTGCCTTTCACGCGGGGCATTACGGAAGTTATCGCCCCCGCCAACTCGAATACATGGGTTGCCCACAACACGACCAGTGAGGTGACTGTAGTAGGGTGAGCCGTCACGCTCAGTGGTAGGACTTCGGTCCGGCGATGACCCAACGTAAATGGGAACAGTGCGTACAGCTCTGGCTAGCGACCCGGCCCTGGGTGGCTCGGTAGGTCGACATGTTGGGCTGCACCCAGTATGGGCGAAGGTCCTGGGAAGGGTGCCTGGCCCTGACCGAACCATATAAGGTCGGGACGAATCTTTTTGGCGGGCCAGTACTTCTTGTGGCGCTGTCGACCGCCGTCCGGCGTCAGAAACGGACTTAGCGATTTCTAACAAACCCATACGGGTGCAGTGCGGCGGCGCAGATGTCAAAATGCGGAACAGATCAGAACGCTCGCCGTGAACAATAGCTTTACGTCAAGGTTATCGCAATATATAAGTAGGAGAGGCATCGGCGTAAAAACAGCTGTGTTATCGACGGGGCCTACACGTATAGTTCGTACACCCGAAGAACAACATGCGTACGAGGAGCGCCGGAGGAAACAGCAACGAGAATGTAAACGGTACCGGCGCGTAACGACCACCGACGAAGAACATTGTCCCGATGCTGAACGAAAATGACAAGCGCGAGCCCGGGCAACCATTCCACCCTGTGAAGGTGGAATAGCAGTGAAAGCACTTTGCTTTTTTGTTTGAGAGCTTTGACTGTCGTCAGCTTTCGCTGCCATTCCATCTTCACAGAGTGGAATGGTTGCAAATTTTTTTTGTGTGTGCCCTAGTCTTTCGGACTGTACTCCTTCTGCCAGACTTTAATAGTCATTTGTCACCAAGTATTTGGTTAGTTTTAATTATTCAAAAATAACTAATAGTTCTTTTTTCGAATAAGAATACGACTAGTTAGTATCTAATATTCGATTCATATTAGAAACTGCGAAAATTCGCCAACCCCTACAGCAATGAGCTTCTACAGACCACATCGAAACAACGTGAGTGCTGCAACCTTGTTAGTGTGCTCTCAATACAGGTGCTGGCGACGGAGGAGAAGGAGCCCTGGGACCACCTCGGGGCCTAATGGTCAACACAAACGAACCGAAGAGGCGGGGCTCAACAACCGTTATGACGCTCCCAGTTATGACGCCTCCGGCAAAGGCAGAGAACACTTTCAAAACTGTAGTTTGGGAACAACGTACAAAGAGAGAGGAAGGGAAAGTTAAATGATATATCTGGAGAGGTTAGCCAAGTGTCAGACCTGGCATACTACTCCAGATGAGGTGCTGAGGGATGAAAGAAAGCTGGTACGATAAGAACAAAAACGAAGCACATGATTCACACTAACGCATTCACTAACACAAACGCTCTAACACAAAAGGTGTTTACAAGGCCTAATTGAAGCCAGCCTCCCGTATGACTGGTATAAACCCTTTAATGTAATAAAGCTAAGCGTCGCCCGCATTTTTTGTTGATTGCGACGAAGTGATTGTTTGGATACTGAAGAATTCGTTATACCAAAATTGTAGCTACAAAAAAGCGCTAAAAAAGATAAAGATTTAGATAGAGATAACTGAATATAGTCAACATCTGCTGCAAACTAAAAAAAGAACCCTCACTGTATACTAAGAACACGACAGGATACTGCATATGCATACTCTATATCCTGAATATTGTTGTTATAGTAAAAAAGAAGACGAAATGGTGTGCCGTTACTTCACGCCATTTCGCGGCTATTTCCAGCGTAACAACTATAAACTAACTGATGCGGAAACGTCATCATCGAAAATAAAAT